>NC_042628.1:12196126-12488626 GCF_901001135.1 Rhinatrema bivittatum
TAACTTTATCCACATATTCAGTGAAATTTATCTGGATAAGTGTTTCCCTGAATATCCACATTAATTTATCCATGAAAATTATCCAAATAACTTTAGGCCTTCCATCTATGCGACTGGACTTGTCTGCACATATTTAGTCAGATGGTGCTCAGTGGGGTCTGCTCTGCTAAATAATTAGCTCCACCCCCTTTTTATTCAGGTCCATTTTTGCACATTAAAATTTTGGCAGACAATCTACCTGGACAAAGGGGGAATATTTTTAAAAGGGCTGATTTATGTTGGAAGAAGGCGATTTTAGCCGCGTGAATCATTTGAACATCTGTTTGTAGTGGCTATAGCTTTTGAGAGAGGGCACAGCTCTGGGAAAGCTAGTCCAGTTGAAAAGTATCGCCACAACCTATTTGTTGACCTTCACGTCTGATAGCTAAAAATCAGAATGCTAGTCAATAAGCTGAATCGCTGCCTCCTCTTTCACACGTGAAACCTAAGGCCATTCCACTGACGTTTTTCACACCGCTGCATAATTCAAGGGCCGAGAGACTGTCCTACGGGCTTAAGAACTGCGTAAAAGACTCCAGCTCGCCTGGCACTAAGCACTGTTAGGCCCTCTTAAAGCTGATAGTCAAGGGACTTTCTATAACACCCCCCCCCCCCCTATGTCTTATTGCAATTCAAAACATACAAGTTACCTCAATTTTCAAAGCAAAAACCTAAGCTCGTAAGTTCATTTTGAAATTATCCCAGATAAGGCAGACAAACTCACCCCCATAAAACTACAGCTGGTCTGGTCTCTGCAGAACATAACTTGTGCATGATAATACGTGGCCATACTTTAAAAAAAACCAAAACGTATGCATGCCAAGTGCAACTCCGCCCCCTCAGAACGTCTATCTTTTGCACACACGAAAGTATGCACAAAATTGGGTTATGCACAAACTCCTGGCAATACTATAACAAGCTTCCTGTATGGGAATGACTTTTGGCAATTATCCTCTGATTAGGCTGTGCTTCCTGTTTATATTCACAGCCTCCAGACTAAGAGTCTCTGGTTTGCTATCCCAGATGTGTCTTCATTGAGATCCTTTCGTTTCTCAGTCTAAGATGAAATATAAGCTGCGAGTCGTGATTTGAGGTTAGGCCCTTTTTTGGCCTCACTGGTTGTATTTGAGAACCTATATGATCTGGGTGGGGGGTTTATTCTTCCATGTAACACAGCTGGGATCACAAAACTTGTTTGGACCTTGGCCAGATGAAATCTCCTGTAAAAAAAAAAAAAAAATACAAAAAAACCTAAGATGGCAACTTTTAAAACAGGCTTGCGTGCACTCGTTGGCCCCGCGCCCGGGGACCTGGCCATTTATAATATACATGCTTATGTGTGTGCACATTATGAAATAGCCCGACCGCACACACATGTGCATGCAGCTAAGTGGACACGCGCCTATGCGTGCAAATGACACTTCTGTTGCATAAGTGGGAGATTTTAAAAGACGCGCACTGACGCCATTAGCATTTTTTAGCAGTTGCTTCCCAGTTCACCCAGGTAAGGGATAAGGACTTCCAAACACCCCTAGTTCAATAGCCTCTCTTCTCCCCTGCTAGCCCAGACTCTTAAAAACCCCCGCTGCTTCAGTCTATTTATCTTTATTTTATAACTTACACATCATCATCCACGGCAGAAGTAAAGCTACACGGCTGGGGATTCTGAGGCCAGCCTCTGCGCATAAGTATTCGTGCAGAAATTTCAAGGTGAAATCCAGGAAAGCCCATGCCTTGCCCCTTTCTCAGAGCTTTTCATTGTGTGCGTGGCAGGAGTTATGGGTGTACACAGGTGGCTTTTAAAATCCACTCGGCCCACGCTGGCCGAACTTGCCGGTGTGTATCTCCTGCTTTGGTGTGTGCCTAGCTTTTAAAAATTCACCTTAAGTGACCTGGTTAGACATTTACCATCATCCTGCTTCTGTGGCACTCAGCATATCACAGGTCAACTTGAAGGACATTTAATTTCTATCTTCTGCTTCTGACCTGGGGGTCAGACCACCCTTCAATTTGCCAGTTCTCTGATTGATCAGTTCCATTTCACATCCCAGAGCTGCAATATGAGTAGGTCCATTTCATTTCTTGATTCCACACCAAGATGTTCTTGTCTTACCTCCTGATCCAGTACGAGATGGGGCAGCCAGGAATGATATTTTCTCTTCCCCTGGCTGCCCCATTTTCATCCCAGTTGCACAAGTTGGCCCCTTCTATCTTTCAGTGCTCCCACAAACCGGTTCCACTTTACCTCCCATGACACACCTGCCAATCAAAGCAGCAGCAGGTCTTCTGCCATCTGCTATTCTGTACCACCCAGTTCAACTACAGAAAGCACTAATCCACCTCCCAGGCTGTACCCCGGTCACACACCAGAAGGACGCACTGTGCCTCCCAGGCTGTACCTCGGTCACACACCAGAAGGACGCACTGTGCCTCCCAGGCTGTACCTAGGTCACACACCAGAAGGTCACACTCTGCCTGCCAGGCTGTACCTCGGTCACACAGCAGAAGGTCACACTCTGCCTGCCAGGCTGTACCTCGGTCACACAGCAGAAGGTTGCACTCTGCCTCTCAGGCTGTACCTAGGTCACACAGCAGAAGGTCACACTCTGCCTCTCAGGCTGTACCTCGGTCACACACCAGAAGGACGCACTGTGCCTCCCAGGCTGTACCTAGGTCACACACCAGAAGGTCACACTCTGCCTGCCAGGCTGTACCTCGGTCACACAGCAGAAGGTCGCACTCTGCCTGCCAGGCTGTACCTCGGTCACACAGCAGAAGGTCGCACTCTGCCTCTCAGGCTGTACCTATGTCACACAGCAGAAGTCACACTTTGCCTCTAAGACTGTACCTCGGTCACACACCAGAAGGTCACACTCTGCCTCCCAGGCTGTACCTAGGTCACACAGCAGAAGGTCGCACTCTGCCTGCCAGGCTGTACCTAGGTCACACACCAGAAGGTCACACCTCTGCCTCTCAGGCTGTACCTAGGTCACACAGCAGAAGGTCACACTCTGCCTCTCAGCTGTACCTAGGTCACACAGCAGAAGGTCACACTCTGCCTCTCAGGCTGTACCTCGGTCACACAGCAGAAGGTCACACTCTGCCTCCCAGACTGTACCTCGGTCACACAGCAGAAGGTCACACTCTGCCTCCCAGGCTGTACCTCGGTCACACAGCAGAAGGTCACACTCTGCCTCTCAGGCTGTACCTCGGTCACACACCAGAAGGTCACACTCTGCCTCCCAGACTGTACCTCGGTCACACACCAGAAGGTCACACTCTGCCTCCCAGGCTGTACTTCGGTCACACAGCAGAAGGTCACACTCTGCCTCTCAGGCTGTACCTCGGTCACACACCAGAAGGTCACACTCTGCCTCCCAGGCTGTACCTAGGTCACACAGCAGAAGGTCACACTCTGCCTCTCAGGCTGTACCTCGGTCACACAGCAGAAGGTCACACTCTGCCTCCCAGACTGTACCTCGGTCACACAGCAGAAGGTCACACTCTGCCTCTCAGGCTGTACCTCGGTCACACACCAGAAGGTCACACTCTGCCTCCCAGGCTGTACCTCGGTCACACAGCAGAGGTCACACTCTGCCTCTCAGGCTGTACCTCGGTCACACACCAGAAGGTCACACTCTGCCTCCCAGGCTGTACCTCGGTCACACAGCAGAAGGTCGCACTCTGCCTCTCAGGCTGTACCTCGGTCACACAGCAGAAGGTTGCACTCTGCCTCCCAGACTGTACCTCGGTCACACACCAGAAGGTTGCACTCTGCCTCCCAGACTGTACCTCGGTCACACACCAGAAGATCACACTCTGCCTCTCAGGCTGTACCTCGGTCACACAGCAGAAGGTTGCACTCTGCCTCTCAGGCTGTACCTCGGTCACACAGCAGAAGGTTGCACTCTGCCTCCCAGACTGTACCTCGGTCACACACCAGAAGGTCACACTCTGCCTCTCAGGCTGTACCTCGGTCACACAGCAGAAGGTTGCACTCTGCCTCTCAGGCTGTACCCTCGGTCACACAGCAGAAGGTTGCACTCTGCCTCCCAGGCTGTACCTAGGTCACACACCAGAAGGTCACACTCTGCCTCTCAGGCTGTACCTCGGTCACACAGCAGAAGGTCACACTCTGCCTCTCAGGCTGTACCTCGGTCACACAGCAGAAGGTTGCACTCTGCCTCCCAGGCTGTACCTAGGTCACACACCAGAAGGTCGCACTCTGCCTCCCAGACTGTACCTCGGTCACACAGCAGAAGGTCACACTCTGCCTCTAAGACTGTACCTCGGTCACACAGCAGAAGGTCGCACTCTGCCTCTCAGGCTGTACCTCGGTCACACAGCAGAAGGTCACACTCTGCCTCTCAGGCTGTACCATCGGTCACACAGCAGAAGGTTGCACTCTGCCTCCCAGGCTGTACCTAGGTCACACACCAGAAGGTCACACTCTGCCTCCCAGACTGTACCTCGGTCACACAGCAGAAGGTCGCACTCTGCCTCTCAGGCTGTACCCTCGGTCACAACAGCAGAAGGTCACACTCTGCCTCTAAGACTGTACCTCGGTCACACAGCAGAAGGTCGCACTCTACCTCCTCAGGCTGTACCTCGGTCACACAGCAGAAGGTCACACTCTGCCTCCCAGGCTGTACCTCGGTCACACAGCAGAAGGTCACACTCTGCCTCTCAGGCTGTACCTCGGTCACACAGCAGAAGGTCGCACTCTGCCTCTCAGGCTGTACCTCGGTCACACAGCAGAAGGTCACACTCTGCCTCTCAGGCTGTACCTCGGTCACACACCAGAAGGTCACACTCTGCATCCCAGGCTGTACCTCGGTCACACAGCAGAAGGTCACACTCTGCCTCTCAGGCTGTACCTCGGTCACACAACCAGAAGGTCACACTCTGCCTCTCAGGCTGTACCTCGGTCACACAGCAGAAGGTCACACTCTGCCTCTCAGGCTGTACCTCGGTCACACAGCAGAAGGTCACACTCTGCCTCTCAGGCGGTACCCTCGGTCACACAGCCTGAGAAGGTCGCACTCTGCCTCTCAGGCTGTACCTCGGTCACACAGCAGAAGGTCACACTCTGCCTCTCAGGCTGTACCTCGGTCACACACCAGAAGGTCACACTCTGCCTCTCAGGCTGTACCTAGGTCACACAGCAGAAGGTCACACTCTGCCTCTCAGGCTGTACCTCGGTCACACAGCAGAAGGTCACACTCTGCCTCTCAGGCTGTACCTCGGTCACACAGCAGAAGGTCACACTCTGCCTCTCAGGCTGTACCTAGGTCACACAGCAGAAGGTCACACTCTGCCTCTCAGGCTGTACCTAGGTCACACAGCAGAAGGTCACACTCTGCCTCTCAGGCTGTACCTAGGTCACACAGCAGAAGGTCACACTCTGCCTCTCAGGCTGTACCTCGGTCACACAGCAGAAGGTCACACTCTGCCTCCCAGGCTGTACCTCGGTCACACAGCAGAAAGGTCACACTCTGCCTCCCAGACTGTACCTCGGTCACACACCAGAAGGTCACACTCTGCCTCCCAGGCTGTACCTCGGTCACACAGCAGAAGGTCACACTCTGCATCCCAGGCTGTACCTCGGTCACACAGCAGAAGGTCACACTCTGCCTCCCAGGCTGTACCTCGGTCACACACCAGAAAGTCACACTCTGCCTCCCAGGCTGTACCTAGGTCACACAGCAGAAGGTCGCACTGTGCCTCCCAGGCTGTACCTCGGTCACACAGTAAAGGTCACACTCTGCCTCCCAGGCTGTACCTAGGTCACACAGCAGAAGGTCACACTCTGCCTCTCAGGCTGTACCTCGGTCACACAGCAGAAGGTCACACTCTGCCTCTCAGGCTGTACCTAGGTCACACACCAGAAGGTCACACTCTGCCTCCCAGGCTGTACCTCGGTCACACACCAGAAAGTCACACTCTGCCTCCCAGGCTGTACCTCGGTCACACACCAGAAAGTCACACTCTGCCTCCCAGGCTACACTTCCCAGCCTGAATACTTCAATAATAAGAGAAACACAGATTTTCTGTAAGAATGTCTTTTTTTTTTTTTTTTCATTTCTCAGTGCAGTTCGCCTCATTCAGAACTTTGAGACAATCATTCATCGAAAAAAAACAACCCCAAAACCAATGAACTTTTCTTTTGTTTTTAAAATAAAAAAAAAATTTTTTTTTCTAAAATTCATGATTAAAACCTGGTACAAACAGGAGTGAATTTTAGAATATAAGCATTTTTTTTCCTTCTTTCTTTGTGTGTGTGTGGTTTTTTTTGTCTCCTTGCGGCAAATGTTGCAAATATAGAAATTTTTTTATCTGTACAGTGAAATGTCAGAATGCAGCGAGGTGTGGTGAAACCTTGTCCGTGACCGAGCCTTCGATCTTGTAAAAGTCTGCGCTGGAAGACTCTTGCTTATGCAAATAAAAAAAAGAAGGAAAAGTGTGCACAGTTTTCCTTTTTCACTTTGTTTCATGGGGGTGTGGGGGGAGAGGGGTCAGAACGAATGTACACAGAGAATCCACAATATCACAGAATGAAATTATCATGCGATGTGATAACAGGGCAGATCTGGAATACTCCAGGTAATGATTTTCATCCTTTTTCCCTCTCCCTCACTTTTAATTTCTCTTTGTTCATTTTTTATTTGTATTTTTAAACTTTTTTTTTAAGGAAAACATTTTTTTTTCTCCTCACAGTTCAAAGTCTTTTTTTTTTTTTTTTTTTTAAGATTTTGGTGCATAAACTCACAACAGTGAGATCTCTGTTTTTATATCCTTTATATATTATATATAATAATTATATATTTTTTTTAATTCTTTAGTTTTTTTTTGTTTTTTTTTAATAAGACGGTCTTGGAAAAAAAAAAAAAAAAGAAAGAGCTGCTGTGGGTTTGATTTTGGTCCAGTCATTGTAAGTCACGTGCAGTATTTATACTGAGGACCTCAGGACTTGTGCTGGGCAGACACGCCCTTCCAGTAGTCTAAGATGTCGTGAAGATCCTCGTCTTTGGCAAACTGGACCTTTTTGCGCAGAGCATGGCCGGCTGCCATGTACTCTTCCTCTTTGTGACGCTTACGATGCAGTTTATAAAGCGTTCCCAGATGCTGTGCGAGGGTTTGTACGTATACTCTGGGCTGGAGGTATAACTCAGATTGTGGTACTGAGGTGACAGCTGGGAGTAGGCTAGTTCCCTGGGACGGGGTCCTGGTCAAAGGTTCCAGAATTGAAGGCTTGCGTCCCGTCATGCTGTCGTGCTGTTCCCCCTGGTGCGAACCTGGGTACGAGTGCCTGTGTTCACTATACTGGCGAATTTTCTCAGCCTCTGCTCGGAGAATGGCAGCTGCTGGAGTCACAGTGAGAATGGTGTCTGCTGTGGGGGATGTCTTTTCAATATATTTGGCTTCTGACTTATGCCCAATGGCCCCGGAGCCCTCAGAGCGAAAGGATCTAGGGCTGCGTATGGAGCCACTGGAAGAAGTACTGGAGCGTTTTGGTGGGGCCTCCATGCTGTGATGCCTCTGCAAGGGATGAGAGTAGCTTTCTTTGTAAACTGGGGAGAGGAAGCCATGTTTGCTAGGGATCTGCTCTGATATCAAGACTAGCTGAGGTTCGGCTGTGGACACAGCTCCTGACTTCACTCCTTGGAAAGATGTGGACTCAGATTTCAGTACATCGATACAGTTGTTGATTATCTGGTTGACTTTGTCCACTTCCTTGGTGATAGTGGAGATCTCAGCCACAGAGCTTTGACTATCTGGTGCAATTGACAACTCACAATCCCTCCTCTCAGGTTGTTCCCCAGTTCGCACTTCCATGTAATTCCCCTTAGTGGTTTTTGGAGTCTCACTACTCTCTATTAACTTGTACTGCTCCACTTCCCCAGCTGAAGGCAAATAAGGGATGCGGGAAAATTGTCTCTCCACTCATAATCTGACCCTGTGAAAGCTGAGTGATGCTGGGCGTTTCCAGCTCAGGACCATACTTCAGTTCAATGATTGTCTTTTTCATACTACCTGATGCCTTTTTGTGCTTTTCCTCCTGCTGCCGTCTCTTGCGCAGGCAGTAATACACTACCCCTAAAATGATCACCATGCCAAACAAGCACCCAGGATGGTCATGATATAGTGAGTGGCAGTAGAATGATTAGACACTAGTTCCCCTGTGGTATGGTTGGGTGCAGGGAAAGTTATACAAGTGTGATTGAACCTCAGGCCGCTACGGACAGAAGTTACACAGTAGGTATATTTTGTGTGTGGTTTTAGTCCATCTATTTTAATATTCTCCTTTCCCATTGTCAATTTTGGATATCAGTGAATAAACCATTGTTATATTGAACCAAGCTGTACATCTTGCTGTATGGGTGGGGAATCTCCACCAACAAATTAGCTGTTGACTTATTTAGTGTGATGATGATATGCGCCTTGGAATCTGCAGGGGGTGTGCTTAAGGAGATCATATGTGTAGTGCCATCTCCAGAGAAACAGTCGTCTTCTGTACAAGGGATCTCTGATGGACCTGTGGTGGCTTGGTATCTTGGGGTTATGAATGGAGGCATCAGAGTATGTAAGCCATCTGTTGTACAAAGAGAAGACAACATGCTCAGGGCATTACGGTAACTGGATCGACCTTGGCCAAGAAGGAAGTAGCCAGCATAGTCTGGTGGAGAATCGCACTGCATGCGATCATAAGTGCGTGTCATGTTAGTAAATATGGCCAGCCACTTCAGGAAGCCCAAGAGCTCACATGAGCAGTAGAAAGGGTTGCTGTACAATTCACACACAGACAATTTATTCAAGCCCACAAAGGTGGTGCTGTCCAGTCTCTGTATTCTGTTCATGGATAAGTCAATATTCATGATGTTTGGGCATTCCCAAAAAGCATTAGGTGTCACAGTTTCAATGAGGTTAGCTTGGAGGTAGAGGTACTCCAGCTTGCCCAGAACCCCCTGAGTATGCCCTCGGTCAGGTTCCTCAGTCGATTGTAGCCAAGCTGCAGGACTTGCAGATTGAACTGCCCCGAGAAGGCCCATCCTCAATGTAGGATACCTCATTTTTGGTCAGGTTGAGGTATGTCAGGTTGCCAAAGCGGTTCAGTGAGGAATAGTGAACGCTCTTAATTTTGTTCTCATTGAGTCGCAAGTCCACAATGGTGCTGTTGATGTGCTGCGGGATGGCCTCGTAGGGAGGCTGGTTCTGGCTGCAGATGGCCAGCCAAACAAAACCCTTGTCACCTTCAATCAACCAGCAGTCTCCACGCACCCTGCCTGTGTACAAGAGAGACATGACAGCCCCCCACAGACAGAGTGCTGAGGTCACCAACCCACTGCGACCTGCCATCGGGAAGGAAATTCTCTTATGTATTGGTAGAGATAGGAAGCAGCGGAGATTGGACTAATCTAGTATTAGCATTTCCCAGAGATTTTTCCTCGTTTAGTTTTAGCCATATGGTCTGAACCAAGCCTTCTACAAATGAGAATTGTCCAAGGAAGCTGGAGGTCTCTGTGCCTGTTCTTTAGGAAGACGGTTGTCGGCGAGACGATGAGAGGCTCATTCAGGGCACCATCACCACCACACGCTCTCTTTTTGCATTTTCCAAGCTAAAGCTGAAGTCATGTCGGGGGAGGGAAGGGGATTGCGGAAATGTTCGTAAAGGCCGCCCCTTTTTATTCTATTTTTTTTTTTTTTATCACATGCTACCTCTGCCGATTTTCCTTCTGCTGCTGCTGCTGTGCATCTCCTGACCAGAACCAATGTTCTTCTTCTTTCTCAAAGTCTATTTTGTTCTCAGTCTCTGCAGCAGTTTCTCCTGGAAAAAAAAAAAGAGAAGAGAAAATATCTGTTAATTACACCTCCGTTTACGTTTCCGGAAGGATATTGTTGGGACCGGCGTGGGTGCTCTAGAGAAAATCACTGTCTAACTAACACTAGGCCACGTGCTCATGGTAGTGCTGGTGTTCGGGTACCGGCCAGGGTTTGCGTTTATAACATGGGGAGAGGGAGAAAAGAGGTGTGGGGGGGTCGTGCCTCCATAACTAGAAGAAGGTTGAAGTCTGGGGGATTACTTCCACTGGCTGTACGAACAAAATGACAATCTTTATTTTTTACTTCTCTTTTTAAGTCCTTCCAAATGTGTTTTGATCAAGATTTGGAAATATGGGAGGCCCACAGAGCAAGTTTTAGGGATGTTGGAGTAGAAGGCAGGAATGCCATCTCTTAACTGTATTTTTTTTGGGGGGGGGGGGGGGGAGTGGAGGAGGAGGTCATATGTGACGCATTTTCAGCTCACAGCTGCATTTTTCTGCTGCTTATATAAGGACATGAAAAAAAGGCAGTGCAGTCCCATGAGAAAATATCTGGGATCAAGTCAAGGCCAACAAAAACAAATGAATGGAAAAGCCTGTTGATTGCTGAAGCTCTCTCAGCCTGACCCAGAGGGAGAATAATAGTAAATGAATTAAAACACGTTAAATAACTTTTAGCACACTGTGTATCTCTTTCCATCTGCGATATGCTGCACATTAGTTGATTTCTTCCTCCAGCAACAGAAAGTAATAAATGCATTTTAATCAGGGAGCAGGGTTTAATTTCAGCTCATTACTGCAAGCAATTTGCCGCTTATTTACTTTGCAAAGCGTGAATGAAATGACAGCATTAAGGAGATGGTACATGGGCAGGCAGGGCTTATCTCTTTGTTTATTAGATTGCCGTGACACGACTCTGGGATCTGAGGCCTCGTGGCTTGGCGTAGGGATGTCCTTCCCAGAAAGGCACTCGCAACATATTCAGTGCAAATGGTGATGCACTTCCTGCTGCACGGGAGAGTGAGGGCGAGGCCTTGATGAGCTCTTTTCTGAGGGGGCCTCGCTCTGACATCCCTGAACGGATTCAGTGAGAGAGAGGCTAAAGCCACAAGCAAACTGCAAGCCGAGCTAGATCGGGGGGGGGGGGGGGGGGTGGTGGGGGGGGGGGGGGGTAGTCAAGTCCAGTCCAGGACTTGCTGCAGTGGGTGGAACTCTACGTCGTGCATATTCATGGAGGATATCCTGAAAAACCGCACCGGTTTGTGGGCCTCCAGGACCAGAGTTGCTTGGCCCTGGACTGGAGGCTAACTCCCGAGCGACACTTCTGAAATTAGAAAATGATGAACGTGTGCGTTTTTCACATGGTACAGATATTCTGACATCCGTGGGGGGGGAGGAATGCCATCTTTTATTGGACAAGTAGAATAAGAAATAGAAACAAAGACATAGCTGTTGACCCCAGATAAAGGACCGCAAGGCACGTCTAGCTCATCCCGATACATTGGGACTCTGCTTGACCTCAGGCTTTACCCTACTGAAGGTTCCTCTACGCTTATCTGATGCTTTATTGAATTCTGTTATGGTTTTCATCGCTACCATTTCCAATAGGAGGCTGTTCTACTTGGCCAACGCCCTTTCTGTGAAGAAATATTTTGTTGTGTTACTTGTCAGTCTAATCCCATTTGAGTCTCATGACTTGACCTTTTGTTCTAGAAATTTCCACTGGAAAATTACTGCTTCATGGGCACTATTTATACTTTTGAGGTATTTGAAATGCCTCTATCGAATCATCGTTCTCCCACCTCACTTCTATGTACACACATTTAAGTTCTAAGTCCTAATTCATAGGGCTTTTGCTAAAGGCTCTGCACCATTTTGGTAGCTCTTCTTTTGAAGAAACAGTCCCCTGAATTGGGCAAAATGCTCTAGATGAGGTCTCAGCGGTGCTTAGGAGACTGACATTCCCTCTCCTTTTCTGACAAGCTTATGAGTGACCGCTGCTGACTGGGAGAGTACAGGACAGGACCCAGCCGAGGTTTGCATTATTTCAGCCAGGCAGTTGGACTGTATTGATTCCACCTGCATGAGCATTGCAAGGCACACTTCTCTAATCAATAAATAGAAACGAATCTGCCGTCACTAATTGTGTATGAGAATTTCATTTCAGCTTTCACCCAAAGCTGGGGCCAGGGGAGACCAGAGTCTACGATGCCTGTTTTTTTGGCAATCACTAACAAACTTAGGATACCGTGGAATTCCTGGAGGGGCTTACGTTCAAAGGGGGAGGCGTAATTTTTAAAACAGCTCACATGTAATGCTAACGTCTGTGGGTGCTATGTTAGGGGTGTGGGGTTTGGATTTACATGTATGGGGTGAATTTTCAGAACCCTTCATGTGTAAGTAGAGCCTCTACTCCTGTATCTCCATATTTAAAAAAAAAACCTAAAACACACACACATTTTTGCTTTCCCGCAGACAACGCTGCACTCCAACATAAGAAGGGACGGTCCAGGTTTCTGAATGAGGCCAAAACTTGTGCACATAAGTTGCTATTTTAAAAGACATACGTGCACGTGCATTTGCCAGCTTATTTGCTTATTTTTGCATCTGCTAATTATCTGGTGTTAATGATATTAAAAGTGTTTATTTGAAGTACTGACCGGCTGGGAGGTCTGGCTGAAGCACTAGGAAGGTCTCGACGAACTGGTGGTCCAATTGATAAACTGGTTAATTTCATTTACGCTTGCATTTTTTAAATTGGCCAACTTATGCGCGTACAGACCTACTTTAATCTTGCGCATAAAATATATGCGGATATATTTTTTAAACAGGTAGGAAAAGAATGCACTTTCAATGCATTGTTATATGTGGCTTCACTGCCTTGCACGTATTCGCATGTAAGCATTCATCTGTGTGTATTTATAAAACATGTGTATATCATACATGTGGGTTATGAAATACTCGCGTATATCTGCTGGTGGCCGTATATCTGAGAATATGCTGATACGTGCACTTGTTCGACAGATGTCCCTCGTACTTAAAAAAAAATATGTATACACACAAATTCACCTACAGAAGTTACTTGTTGCAAAAAGAAGCTGAAACTTTGTGCAGGCGAGATTGAGTGTACGTTCACATAACTTTCAAAGCAAGCTTGTGTGTATATATATATATATGTGATTTGAAAATCTGTATAATTTGTGCGCCTCGCTTCCGCATAAGTTTCCCACAGTTACAAAATTACCCTCCCTAAGATAATGTAGATCTGCAAAGAAAGACATCCAAACGGAGCAAAACAAAACAAAATTTGAACTAGGTGGTTATGGAGGGGACCAGTGGTTCAGAGTTTTCTGACCTGAGCAAAGACTTATCCAATGCCCTTTGAGGCCTGTCCTGATTTGACTGATTATCCAACCCGAAACCCATGATCACCTGTTTGCATGGGGTATAGATTTAACCCACACCAAACTCCCTGTCCCTCCTATGTACAATCGACATTGCGTCCTGGCAGCATGTCTTCAGAGCTCAAAGTATTGCAGCTTTGTTATACTCTAATGTTCTTTTATTAGATCTCAGAGTGAGATATACACAATTGTTGTTATTTTTATTGCCAGCTTTCTCCTGCTCTGAGGTTCCAACTCCTTTGGAATTAGAATTGGAACCTGGCACCATGAGCTATCATTTGCACCTGTCCGGGGATTGCCTTCTCTTCCCCATTGCCTTTCCCCTCCCAGCCTCCTTTACTGCAGTCAGAACAGAAACAAGTCCTTCTCCGGGGGCCGTGCACCAGGGCTCCTTCCAGAGGCCTGCAATGACAGGCACTGACGCCAGCCACTAGGTGTCACTATTGTGGAAGACGGTGAGTTAGGGGCTCTGAACGCTGACTCCGCAGCATTCCTGACCCCCCCTGCTGGCCCAAGGAGAGGAAAACCCGGGCCAGGAACGGAACCCAGGGTGCACAGCACCACCACCGAGCTGCCTGGAGTTACTCTTTTAATGTGATTGTGTTGCACCGTCACAGTGGGTTTCCATTAAAATAAATTTACTTTCTTCCAGTGCAAAGTGAACTCAGTCAGTTCTTTTGTTTGTTTGTTTTTTTTTTTTGTTTGCTTAATAAAATTTAAATAATGCCAGATCAGCAGCAAAAAAATCATTGAAATAAAGAGAGACAAACCCCCCACCCACCCCCTCAGTGAATGGAATTGTAAGGTGGAGCCAGATAGAAAAAAAAATCTTTCAGTGATGTAGGATGAGTTATTTAAAGATTTAGAGAGAATCCAATTAACTGGAGTGGAGGAGTAGCCGTGGGCTATGAACCAGGGAAGCTACTCCTTGTGACCTGGGGCGAGACACTTCATCCTCCACTGCTTCAGGTGAGCCCTCGGGGGACAGGGAAATATCTACGGGGCCTGAATGTAATCCACGTTAAGGTGGCAAGAAGCAGAATAAAATTCTAGGGAAGAGATCCAGACCGCTCCATTTATGCGCCCCTCCCCCCCAGCACAGCCCCCCTCTCTCTATTTTCAGGTGCACAGACTCTTCCTGATTTTGCTGCTTTCCTTTCCATCTATTTTACCTGCCGACTTCACCAATGACTCGGGTCAATTTGCCATTAACCAAAGGAGAGAGAGCAGGGCAGAGACAGGCGTGCTGCATTGCAAATTATAATTGTTTAATCAGGCAGAGAGGAGGAGAAGAATTTGGGGGAAAAGGAACCACGTGTTAAAATGAAGAGAAGCCAGTTATGTTCTCTTTTAGTTCAATAACATGGGGCCCGGGAGACTGCTCTAGGATGGGACAGAAAAAGTTTAAATACTAAAATACATTCATCTAAAATGGATAAATGTATATTCAGCAGATGTCAGGGCTACATTACTGTACAATTTCCAGGTGGACAAACCTAGCCAGTCAGGTTTTCAGGATATTCACAATGAATATGCATGAGAGAGATCTGCATACAATGAAGGCAGTGCATGCAACTTCTCTCTCGGTACATCCCAGGATACTGAGGGAGCTCAGAGATGTGCTGGCAGGTCCGCTGAAGGACCTGTTCAATAGATCCCTGGAAACGGGAGTGGTGCCGTGGGATTGGAGAAGAGCTTCACAAGAGAGGAGGCTGGAAACTACAGGCCAATTAGTCTTACATAGGTGGTGGGAAAATTTATGGAGACTCTGCAGAAGGGAAAGGATAATGAACTATCTACAAATCTGGTGGGTTGCTGGACCCCAGGCAGACGAATCTGATTGATTTTTTTTGATTGGGTAACCAGAGAACTGGATCTAGGAAGAGCGCTCGATGTGATCTACTTGGATTTCAGCAAAGCTTTGATAGAGTCCCACACAGGAGGCTTGTGAATAAAATGAGAAGCTTGGGAGTGAGCGCCAAGGTGGTGGCGTGGATTACAAACTGCTTGATGGATAGGAGCCAGCGTGTAATGGTAAATGGAACCTGCTCTGAAGAGAGAGCTGTGTTAAGCGGAGTGCCACAGGTATCGGTGTCCTGTTCAATGTCTTTGTGAGCGACATTGCAGAAGGGGATAGAAGGTAAAGTTTGTCTATTTGTGGATGATACTAAGATCTGCAACATCCCCGCGGAATTGTATCTCCCGCGGGGATGTAATGATAACGCCCGCGGATGAAATCAATATGATCTGAAATTGAGAAAAAATCCCTTGGAATCTGGAATACAATCTTGATATCAGAGAGGTCCCTGAGGCAGCTGGGACGCGAAACGTGATCACGTTGCACTGAGCTGTGCTATCTCCCCAAGAGGAACACTCGTACTCAGACTGAATAGAGCTGAACTGAGCTCTGCCATTTAAGGGAAGAACCTGATATTGGCGAATATCAAATGCTTTAAAGAATTTCTGTGCGCTACGATATAGCACTGAGTTTTTAATAAAATATAAAAAAAAGGAAAAAAAGAAAAATATTTTTTGAGTGTCAGTATACGACCAATTATTAAAAATGGCCCTCTAGCAGTTTAAACGATGGAGCAATAAAGCCCAAAAAACACTGCAGGGCGATATGAAGGTCGTTTATGAAAAACATAAGAAATTTATGAAAGTTGGGATTTTGATATAGTTTATACAGTTAACTTAAAGGTGAATTTGTATTGATGTTCTGAATATATAATAGTAGTATCGTCAAAATCGTTAAAGGAGTATCTTATTATGTAAATACTGTGTGCTATTTACGAAAGTGAAACAAAAAATATTCCAGTGCACAAAAGAGGCACTAGTTCTGAACAATTTTGTCCTCTTACTGCATCCTGGAAGTGTTAAATCCATGCTCGGTCAGTGTGTAGGGTTTGAATATTAATCTCTGGATTACTGTAAAGTATTCAGATACTAAAATTGAACATAATCCATGTTACAGTTGTGTTATTTTTGTAATTCAGTGTTCGAGACTGCCATATTTTGCATAATCTTGGAATAAGCACAGCAGCCTAATTATCTTTCATTGATATAATGTTACTGAAGAAGATATTTTCTTGTAGGAAGTAGGGTCAATTTATATTTTTAAGAGACATCTCACTACAGAGTTCTCTAGCCCAGGAGTGCTCGAACCGGTTGCCCCCAGCTAGTCAGGTTTTCAGGATCTCTACTTGTAATTATTTATGTAGCGTCAAGCAGTCAGTAAGTGCTTTCAAATAAATGAATATGCATGAGATGTATTTGCATGCACTAGCTCCTATGTATGCAAATATTTCTCATGCATATTCATTAGAGATATGGCTTGGGGGGAGGGGGCCTAATGACTGGTTTGCACACCCCTGCTTATTCTGCCTTGCTGCAGCCTGTCCTAATGTGCATTGGAAAGTTTCTGAACTATTTTAGTTCCACATCTCTTCTCATTCAGTGATTGTTTCTCTATTGTTCAAGTCAATATGTGCATGATAAGAACATAACAAATTAAGAACATAAGAAATTGCCATGCTGGGTCAGACCAAGGGTCCATCAAGCCCAGCATCCTGTTTCCAACAGAGGCCAAAACCAGGCCACAAGAACCTGGCAATTACCCAAACACTAAGAAGATCCCATGCTACTGATGCAATTAATAGCAGTGGTTATTCCCTAAGTAAATTTGATTAATAGCCGTTAATGGACTTCTCCTCCAAGAACTTATCCAAACCTTTTTTGAACCCAGCTTCACTAACTGCACTAACCACATCCTCTGGCAACAAATTCCAGAGCTTTATTGTGCGTTGAGTGAAAAAGAATTTTCTCCGATTAGTCTTAAATGTGCTACTTGCTAACTTCATGGAATGCCCCCTAGTCCTTCTATTATTCGAAAGTGGAAGTAACCGATTCACATCTACTCGTTCAAGACCTATCATGATCTTAAACACCTCTATCATATCCCCCCTCAGCCATCTCTTCTCCAAGCTGAACAGCCCTAACCTCTTCAGCCTTTCCTCATAGGGGAGCTGTTCCATTCCCCTTATCATTTTGGTCGCCCTTCTTTGTACCTTCTCCATTGCAACTATATCTTTTTTGAGATGCGGCGACCAGAATTGTACACAGTATTCAAGGTGCAGTCTCACCATTGAGCGATATAGAGGCATTATGACACTTTCCGTTTTATTAACCATTCCCTTCCTAATAATTCCTAACATTGTTTGCTTTTTTGACTGCCGCAGCACACTGAGCCGACGATTTTAAAGTATTATCCACTATGATGCCTAGATCTTTTTCCTGGGTGGTAGCTCCTAATATGGAACCTAACATCGTGTAACTACAGCAAGGGTTATTTTTCCCTATATGCAATACCTTGCACTTGTCCACATTAAATTTCATCTGCCATTTGGATGCCCAATCTTCCAGTCTTGCAAGGTCCTCCTGTAATGTATCACAATCCACTTGTGATTTAACTACTCTGAATAATTTTGTATCACCCGCAAATTTGATAACCTCACTCATCGTATTCCTTTCCAGATCATTTATATATATATATATTGAAAAGCACCGGTCCAAGTACAGATCCCTGAGGCACTCCACTGTTTACCCTTTTCCACTGAGAAAATTGACCATTTAATCCTACTGTCTGATTCCTGTCTTTTAACCAGTTTGTAATCCACGAAAGGACATCGCCTCCTAACCCATGACTTTTTAGTTTTCTTAGAAGTCTCTTATGAGGGACTTTGTCAAACGCCTTCTGAAAATCCAAATACACTATATCTACCAGTTCACCTTTATCCACATGTTTATTAACCCCTTCAAAAAAAATGAAGCAGATTTGTTAGGCAAGAGTTCCCTTGGGTAAATCCATGTTGACTGTGTTCCATTAAACCATGTCTTTCTATATGCTCTACGATTTTGATCTTGAAAATAGTTTCCACTATTTTTCCTGGCACTGAAGTCAGGCTCACTGGTCTATAGTTATCCGGATCGCTCCTGGAGCCTTTTTTAAATATTGGGGTTATATTGGCCACCCTCCAGTCTTCAGGTACAATGGATGATTTTAATGATAGGTTACAAATTTTAACTAATAGATCAGAAATTTCATTTTTTAGTTCCTTCAGTACCCTAGGATGCATACCATCTGGTCCAGATGATTTACTACTCTTTAGTTTGTCAATCTGGCCCACTACATCTTCCAGGTTCACAGTGATTTTGTTCAGTTCTTCTGACTCATCACCCCTGAAAACCATCTCCGGAACCGGTATCTCCCCAACATCCTCATTATAAACACGGAAGCAAAGAATTCATTTAGTCTGTCTGCAATGGCCTTATCTTCCCTAAGAGCCTCTTTAACCCCTCTGTCATCTAATGGTCCAACCAACTCCCTCACAGGTTTCTTGCTTCGGATATATTTAAAAAAGTTTTTATTATGAGTTTTTGCCTCTATGGCCAACTTCAATTCAATAATGTCCCTTACAGTTCAAGTAGACAGAATGATGCTTCATCAAGTATAGTCTAGAACTGCACATGCCTGCGTACACGGCCGGTGCAAGCATATTTGGCACACTAGGTGAACCTTTGGTTATTCACATCCCCTCAGCCAACTTAACTACTGTTTGCAGTGGCTCCAGCACAGCGCTCCCGTCTTTGATGGTATTGGCTCTGGCACAGCACCCCTCTGGACCTCACACTGTGGCAAGATTTTGCCACCCCCGTAATCTTGGTGCTGTGGGCGACTGCCTCGTTTGCCTAATGGGCCTGCTGGGGGTGTAAAAATAGCCTTCAAAAAAGGCAGCAAATGGGTTGGTTCCAGTAATGGAAATGGATTTTGCTGGTTGCTCTTTTTCCCAAATGGCGTAAAGAGTTCAAAGGGCGTGGGATAAACACTGTGGATCCCTAAAGGCTAGAGGATAGAATGAATAATAGAGTGCATGGGGTAACTTGCTGGTGCGGTGGTGGTTATTACCCTTAACATATGGGACTTCATACTGTTGATGCAACTGCATTATTGCTCTCTGCTTCAACGGCAGGGGGAAAAGGGGAATTAGTTTCAGACAGCAACCAACAAGGACCTTGTATTTTACAGTCTGGCTAAACAAATAAGAATGGGGGTAACTTGCTGATATGCAGCTCTTACTACCCTTAACCAATAAGCCTGATACTGTTGATGCAACTCCAACATTGCTTAATCTTCAACCGCAGGAAGTGACGGGGAGCTGGACTCAGACAACAACTGCCAAAGGCCCTGACTGATGTTTTGGGAAACTAATTATGGGGGTGACCTGTATGGCGTGGCAGCTTGCTGGGCAGACTGGATGGACCGTTTGGTCATTTTCTGCTGTCATTTCTATGTAAATCATTATAGCACTTGCATAAATTGCTCCATTTTACAAATTCATAATTAAAGGCAAGAAAGTACAAAATTAATTTTAATAAATTAGGGTGGATGGCTCTACTCATTATTGGGGGGAGGGTTATTCCTACTCAGTGAAAGCAGAATCACTATTCTACCACCTCCTGTATTCAAGGCAGGTCAGCCATGCTTTTTCTTGCAGTAGTAGATTGAGAGAAATGACAACTCCATTTGACCAATCATTATAAAGAGAGGTCTGGTGTCCGGCATGGGGGAGCTAGAGGGTTGGGATACCGCTGGGCAATTTGTGTTGTTTACCCAAAGCAGTAGAAAACCCAGAGAAGGAGTCTCAATCTGGGCACCCTGATGGTCCAAATGGCCTTTATCTGTCAACATTCACTAGGTTACTAATTGCTGGAACAGAATTTCTCTATAATCAGTATATGATGTTGAATACACCTCAGCTGCCTAAAGCCATAACCCAAGAGCATTCATTCATTCATTTTTAATTTTTATATCCCGGTGTTCCTGTATGAAATACAAATCACATCGGTTTACATTGAAACAGAGAACAAGAATTTGCCTGGAGACGGAACATGGAACATTTGGAACATTGGGAACAATGGAACATTTGGAACATAGGGAACAATGAAACATGGAACATTTATATTTCATAGTACGGCTTTGTGTAAGATACAACTGATTGAAGGGATCACTTTGTGTTTCATGCCCCTGCTGTAATAAGCAGACGGGTAACATGAAAAATAATTTAATATTAAAATTGTTTAAAGGATAGCCTAGCCTTTTCATTTTTTAAATGTGCATTTTGTTTTAATCAAATAAAAAAAATCAAAATCAACAAAACATGAGGGAAAAAAAAGGAAGGGAGAAACTGAAAGGAGATGACATTTCCTGCCATGCACATCCCTCCTTCTCTGCAGGCTCACGGCCCGCATACAGCTTTTCACCAGCAGCTCTGAGGCAATGAATAACCATGGTGACTCTTACACTGGAATAGTGATAGTCAGTTCTGGGCGAAAATATCCTTGGCTTCTCCATTAGCACAGACGCTCCATCTCTGCGATGCCGGCGAAATCACTCATGCAGCACGCTGTGTGAATCAGAAATCAGAGGCCCGCATAATGCTCTGTGTTTAGTCACTTTCGGCATAAATCTTTGGAATCTAAGGTTCCTGTGCCTTCGTGTCATAGATTGTCGAGTACTCCGCAACGCTCATGTCATGATGAAGGCTTTTTAAACAGCTCCGCTTTCCGTTCAATGCACAGAACACGCCTTTTCTCCTTTTCTCCTGGATTTCTCTCTGAAGAAAGCTGATTTTTTTTTTCCCTCTAATAACAGATTCACTCCTGGACTAGATTTATAAATACTTTTTTGCTTTTCCAACACTCACCGCCACACTTGCAATCAAATTTTGATACTTGGCGGCCTTTTGGCCCGTTTCCTGCCAGGCTCGCTACTGCCGGGATTCCTGGAAACTGGAAAAGAGCGATGCTGCTGATCCGCCCCGGCTGCCTCTGCACACAAATAGCTTGTGGGCAACCCAGGAGGAGCCGAGGCACTGGGTTATGAAGTCTGCACAGCGCCAGATTCTGGATAACGGAACAGAACCTGGGGCCCGCGGGGTTTTCTGGATAAAAAGTGCTCTACTGCGGGATGGGCAAGTCCGATAGGGCTGTGCATTCATTTTTAAACGACATAAAAAATGCAATGAAACATTCTCTTTCCGTGGCTGTTTGATTGTATTTTATGTGTGCATTTTCTGATACCTGCTGAGATTTGTGGATCAGCGGGATCGAAACTGTATAAACAAATAAATAAATGTTTCAAAACTAGACAGAAAATCCCCAACAAAATGTGTTGAGTTTTCCTTTTCGTTTCAGAAAGCGGCCCCCCAGGGCACAGCACCAAAGCAAGCCCCTCCCTCCGCGGTTCTGCCACAATAAAAAAAAAAAAAAAAATTTAACCCCCACCCTGGCCAGACCTTCCTATTCTCTTCTTACCCTATCTGGGGGGGGGGGGGGTCACAGAAGTTGAAATGGGGCAGGAGGCATGGCCTGGGCCCTCCTGCCCCACTCCAGGTCTGGCGCCATTTTCAAAACCGGATCTGGCAGGGCAGGAACCAACTGCCCCCATTTCAAGTTCTATGACCCCATGGATGGGGTAAAATGGGTATGGGGAGTTGGAGAAGGTCAGGGTCAGTGGTGGGAGGGTTACTTTGTTTTTTCTTGCAGCGGTGCTGGGAGGGGAGGGGTTGGCAGGGGAAAAAAGAACTCTGCCCGTTCATTTCCTTTCCTTTGATATTTATTTCATTTCAATTAAATAAAAATAAAGCAAATAAACATGAAATTAAACAAAAAAGGAATTAAAAAAAATGAAATAAAAAAAATAAAAAGCAAATGAAACACAAACGATTTTTTTCTGTGCATATCCCTAGTCCTCGGGCCCCAACCAGTTGGATTTTCAGGATAGCCCTAATGAATATGCATGAAATAGATTTGCATACAATTGAAGCAGTATACATGCAAATCTATCTCATGCATATTCATTATGGTATTCTGTAAAAACCTGAGCTCTTAGAAGCTCTCAAGGACTGGAGATGCCCACCCCCTGCGCTATTGTACTCTATTATGTAATAATAAGAATATAACAACAAATCAAAATAAAACAAAACAGGAAAGGAAGAGGAAGTGACTGGGACTGAGGCCAGGGCTCCCCTCTCCCTGCCAACCCAATCCAAAATTTAAAAAAACCTGAAGGTTCCCCATGCCTTCTCCTAGCCCATCCCCCAGACCCTTTTCCACCATCGGCGGATCCTCGCTGATCGCCCGGGCACTCCTGCCCCTCCAGCACCAGTAAATATTTAAATATCCAGCTGGCAGGGCCAGTTCGGTTGGAATCTCAGGGGGGGATGACTACAGCATTATGATGTCATGGAGCATTTTGACAGCTGCCCTGCCATTGGTTAATAGCTACAACCAAATTTCTGGGCTGAAGAAAGAATCAAGGGATCATGAAGTGTTCCCACGTCGCCTTCTTCGTAGCTGCAAGAGCTGCCAGTTCTCATTCACTGGGAGGAACAATTCCAAAACAAAATCTCTAGTATAATGCATTTCCATGTGGGCTTAAGGTGTATTTCTATTTCTTGCGTCTCCTTATAATGAAACTCTGACATGCAAACAAATTATGGTGCCAGGTTCTGGGCTGGCATAGTCACATACATATTTCACAGTTTGACAATGGGAAATTTCTCCCAGCTATTCTGTAAGTATTTTTTAATTAGTGAGATACGTTTGGTAGAGGAACCTGAAACCTCGCCGTAAAATTCATCAACAATGTCCCTTTGAGATGGCCAAAAGTAAAACAAAACAAAGCAGAAAAAAAAAATCACACAACAACAAAAAAAATCCAGATCATCTCCAGGGGAACAGAGTTTATCGTTAATAATCTGCCGCTAAAAGGGTAACATCTGTTTTGGACAAACTGTAATGAGATTTAAACCCCAGGTGGGGGGTGTAGTCTACCGTAATGAATGCCATGCTCTAGATCTAAATAGTTTTAATTTTTTTGTTGGCAGGAATGGCTGCTTTTTTCTTTTTTTTTTCAAATGAGGTTGCGTTTCTCCCTCCCCCATCTTTCTTTGTTTAATGATTGCTATTAATTTCCAGGGGTGGCAGATGGATTCTAGCGTAGTGAGGTTTGAAATGAGAACAGCAGCCCATGAAGGTGTTTCCGTGCGCAGGACGTGCAGTCGCTTCCAAGATGGGGAGGAAAAAAAACAAAAAAATCATTCTTTGATCGAACTTTCCCCCAGACAGGACTCGGAGAACCTAAAATCCGCAGCCTAGTTCAGGAGCAGAGAGAAAAACAGCTTGCGTTTAACTCTTCGGCAGCTGAAGCCTGGGTACCAGGAGGGTGGAGATGACCTCACATGATGTCAGTAGGGCGCCGCTGGCACTTAACTCTCGTCTCCTACTGACTTACTCAAAAGTGGATTTGGAGAAAAGCTGAGAGAGCATTTGTTTATCCTAAAAAGTGCAGGGAGATGTGTCTCATGCACAGTGAATCTGGTTGGTGGTTTCTTTACTCAAAAAAAAAAAGTGGGGGGTGAATATTAGGGAAGCAGTCACCTGCTCTTACGTAGCAGAGCAGTCCAGGGCACGAGGGAGCGTGGGTAGCAGGGAGGGGAGAGGACTGGAGCTACAGCGCACCGGGGTCTGTTTGGTATTACCTCGCAGCAATGCTCGAGGTGGGCCCCCCCCCCGGCGCCTGCTAAATGCTTCACGGGTGACGCTTCTGGCCGCCCCCTCCCCCCCCCCCCCGGCAGGCAGAAGACGGAGGCTCTCTGAAAGCGCCAGCTCTCCTCCATGAGGCCCGGAGCGCGCGGCTTTCGTTTGCTGAGCCCGAACGCGAGTGACGCGTCCCTCTCTCGTGCAGGGGGTGGCAGTGTTTCTAGGTCCGAAAGTACGCTCGCGGTGATTTTCTGCCGGGTCGTGCCAGGCCCCCCCCTGTCCTGGCACCCTTCTCACCATCGCAGCTGGAGGCTGCCGCTGGCCCTGGACCTGTCGAAAACAACAACTGGACTACACAAGAGTGGAAATGTTTTTTAAAAAACCACTAAAATGGATAACTTATCCTGCTCATGCTAGCCGGATATGTTATCTGGGATGAACGACCCACTGAATATCCCTGAATAAAGTTGGAACTATCTGGTTAGCTTTTGAGTATAGCCAGTTATATGCAGCCAGATAGCTTCAACGTAAGTGGAGATATTCAGAGAAAATTGCAGTTTAAGTAGTGCTAGCTTTAAAAAAAAAAAAAAAAAGTAAAAAAAACCCCAACAAACCTGATGAGCAGGCCTCATGGCCTGATCCCCCCCCACTCCAGATGAAGCAATGCTGGCCCCATCCACCCCGAGCGCCTGAAAATATTAATGTTGCAGGCCTAAAAGCCTGTGAAGAGCTTCCCTCCCAAATATAGAAATAATGGCATCACAGGACTGAATGAGGAGGGCAGACTCCCCCCCTCATCGCCCTGTCGAACTTTAAGATAACTGGGAGAAGTCTGCGCACAAAAATGCAAAACTCTGCCAAATAACACAATATAAATCATCGGGTTTTTTTTTAAGATAACTGGGTGTATTACTCCTGGGAGAAGTCTGCGCACAAAAATGCAAAACTCTGCCAAATAACACAATATAAATCGGTTTTTTTTTTAAGATAACCGGATGTATTACTCCTGGGAGAAGTCTGCGCACAAAAATGCAAAACTCTGCCAAATAAAAAAAACCCAATGATTTATATTGTTATTTGGCAGAGTTTTGCATTTTTGTGCGCAAACTTCTCCCAGGAGTAATACACCCGGTTATCTTAAAAAAACCCCGATGATTTATATTGTGTTATTTGGCAGAGTTTTGCATTTTTGTGCGCAAACTTCTCCCAGGAGTAATACACCCAGTTATCTTAAAAAAAACCCGATGATTTATATTGTTAAGATAACTGGGTGTATTACTCCTGGGAGAAGTTTGCGCACAAAAATGCAAAACTCTGCCAAATAACACAATATAAATCATCGGGTTTTTTTTTTAAGATAACCGGGTGTATTACTCCTGGGAGAAGTCTGCGCACAAAAATGCAAAACTCTGCCAAATAACAATATAAATCATCGTTTTTTTTTAAAGATAACTGGGTGTATTACTCCTGGGAGAAGTTTGCGCACAAAAATGCAAAACTCTGCCAAATAACACAATATAAATCATCGGGTTTTTTTTTTTTAAGATAACCGGGTGTATTACTCCTGGGAGAAGTCTGCGCACAAAAATGTGAAACTCTGCCAAATAACACAATATAAATCGGGTTTTTTTTTAAGATAACTGGGTGTATTACTCCTGGGAGAAGTCTGCGCACAAAAATGCAAAACTCTGCCAAATAACAATATAAATCATCGTTTTTTTTTAAAGATAACTGGGTGTATTACTCCTGGGAGAAGTCTGCGCACAAAAATGTAAAACTCTGCCAAATAACACAATATAAATCGTTTTTGAGTAATTAATTTAAAGAAAAGTTGGACTCAGGGTAACATCAAGCTAGGTTGAGAGAGCACTGTACAAATCTCATCATTGTCTGAGTTTCCTCACTCCGAAGGACTTCAAATCTTCACAAGACTGAACTCTTCTGTTCGTACGTCTCACGTTGAATGTCAAAGTGGCATCTAACCCCTATACTACTACCTAACCCTCACCTCGAGTTAGTAGGTGGGCCTCCTATAGTAGCATAAATAGCTAACCACTAAAAGGGCCTTATAGATAGTCTCTCTCTCTCTTCTTTTTTTTTTTTTTTTTAAATATACCAACCCCAAAATGTATGTGTGTGCACAAACAATATTTTCAGCTCAGAAAGCATTTTTGTGCATATACATAATATTTTCAGCTCAGAAAGCATTTTTGTGCATATACATAATATTTAAAGTGCAAAAAAACATGGTTTGTGTGCTCAAAACTCCGAGGACAGGTCCCATCAGCAGCTTCTGCCCCTAGAATATTAGCCCTGGAACTTTACCCCTGCTCAGACTAGGAGTTAAGTCTCCCGGCGGGACTGGGGGGTGGGGGTGCCTTCATTACCATGGGAAGGTGTTAACCTGTATCCGTGTAGTGAGCACATAATTTAGTGCGCTGAACCCCACCTTGCTGCATCGGCATAAAAAACACGTGCACGCAACTGCGGGTAAAACCGTGCACTCTGCCGCGCGCACCTTTATTCCAGTAAGGGGGCAATCGCCTTTCTGCACGCAAGCGTCCTTTTCCGCATGAAAAGTCCGTTATCGCCTCTTTAATGTGGAAACCCCTAACTGTCCTGTAGCAACATTCCTAGCTCTTATGCCCCAGGGCTATCTGGGTTCTTTGCCCCAATGCGTGTCCATCACGCCTCGTGTGCCGGTGGCGTCGTGCTCGGCGTTCCCTCGGGTCCGACCGGTAGCATCTCCTGTAACGTGGGACGGTGCATACCTCTGCCCCTCCCCCCGCCTTGGGGGCACCGTGGAAGGCCCACGGGAAATTCATCCATTCCAGTGCAGTTGCTTGCAGGTCGCTTCGAATGATGTGTGGCAGATGGGGAAAGGGAGGCGGCGTGTACCCTTGAGTGGGACTTTCTCCGCTAGCCCATAGGGGAATTAGTGGTGGTGGTGGGGGAGGGGGAACACTTGAAAATACACTGCATGTCACTGCATGTCAGGTGATGCAGATAATGGTCTTTAATCTCCTGCTCGAAATGGCCCAAAGTCAAGTGAAGGCGGGATTAAGTTCTAATCCACGGTTATCAGCAGCCGGCCGAAGATGTCGGCTCTCACTGAAGGCTTCCGGGGGGGGGGGGGATGGGTGCTTTCTGGGCCTCTGGGAAACGCCGGGTTTCTTGCCGGCACTCTGCTAAACTTGTACTCGGAGCAGGCAATTTCCATTCGCTCTGGGTTGCTTGCAAGTATTTTGTACCCAAGGACCTGGAGGTTCATTTCCAAAGAGAAATCCCCCCCCCTCCCCCAAGAGCTTCCTTTGGAAAATCCGCTGGCACCCCCCCACCCCCCGTGGTGCTGAGGTACTGCACGGCGATATCAGAAAGAGATCACGCCGCGGGCTCTCCCCACCCTTTTTCCTCGTGCGTCATGAACCGGCGCGGACGTTTTTACCCGGGCTGGAGGGGAGGGGCCACTGTCAAAGCCATTTTTACATGGGGGAAAACGCGGGTTCACCCTCCTGAAAACCTAGAAATTGCCCAAGTTTGCGGGGGAAAATATAGTGAGAGCTCGGAACGTTGTCTCTTTTTTTTGGGGTCTGTTTTATGGGCTTTCAGCTGAGTTGGAACCAAACATTATTTTGGTGAGGGGGAGGGCAGTATATTTGCTGCACACCCTTCTCTTCCCCCGCACCCCCCCAATGCTGCTCTGGACCTCTCAAGATGCCCCCCAACCCCCCCGAACCTTGTCTCCAGCTGTGATCCTCATAGATCAATGAGCACAGGGAGGGGGGGGGCGGGACTAATCTTGTGCTTACAGGTTCCGCCCCCCTCAGGGCTTCCATGATGGAGGCGGGGCCTGTAAGGGCAAGCTCGGTCCCCTCACTCACTGACCTTGGAGGATCAGCAGCACTGGAGCTCTCGTTCAAGGCGTGGGGGGGCCTGGGGAATTGTCAGCCGCTGTCACAGCTCGGATATTTGGCGGCGTGGGGTGAGGGAGAGGCGTGCCGTGGCAGTAAATCAGTGCCCAGGAGTAGCGGCAGGCAAAATCCGTCCCTGCCTCCTCCAAAATGATTCAAGGCTTCAAAGGTCTTCTTTTTTTTTTTTTTTTTTACTTACAAGAAAAATCCACAAACCTTGACCTAGGAATTAAAACAGACCCTGGTGTGCATGGAAGTCACGTGATCAGCTGTGCAAAGCTCACTTCATTTCCTGATGAAGTTATGCAGTCATTCATTACACTTTCATCACACGTCTTACAAAAATAGATTCGTGTGAAAAGTCTGTAGCTTCATTTTATAATCGCCTAATAACTTTCAATAAGATCTAATTAGGAGCGTAGGGATGGATAACAGTGGATGGGATAAATTCTTTAGAATTACACTGGACATTATCAGACAAGAATGGTGAGCGGAGCTCGACTCTAAATAAGCCTTAACCCAACCAACCTACCGGCTTTAATCAAGGAGATCAACCGGAGGAGTGCAGCAGCACTAATTAACACCCCCCAGATATTAAAATGCATTACTGGCTCTGGCTCTTCTTTAGAGAGAAGATCCTATTATATTTGTATCATCTGCTCATACTCCAGAAGACACCGGAAGCACTGGCAAATTCTCCATAAAACAGATTAATGAAGAGATGGGAGGTGATGTGATTTAAAGGTGAACGCCATGTAATATGTGGGCTGAATGAGACAACTCAATAGCATTTTTTAGGCCTTTTATTTGGTTTTTTTTTACAAAATACAGCAAGAATGGCTTATGGGGAGATTGTGTCGGAAGGCAACCTAGCAAAATGAGCTGTTATCTGAGATTTACATTTATTTATTTATTTAGCATTTTTATATACCGACTTTCCAATAACAGAATTACTGATCAACTCGGTTTACATTATAACAGAACAATCACATTTACAAGTAAATGTCTTACAATGAACAGGTAGATATAACTTGGATAGGTATATATGGGGTTAACCAGTAAAAGATACATTGCCTAATGTAGGCGTAAGTAAAGATACAGTGCCTAATGTAGGTTAAATAAACAGTGCTAATTATAAGACTAGGTTATGATCCTCGACTGCCAAAGTTTACATGGGGGTACTTGGGGAAGAGTTCACTGTAATGAGTGAAAAGTTTGTTGCTGAGGTTATTGGATTGTTTTGCTCCCTTTAGTTTGTTCATCTTCCAACTGCAGTAGCATGTGCTATGTTTATTTTTCTAAATTTTACTGTAATGCTTTTTTGTGCCATAAAAACCTGTTAGTAGGATGGGAAAGTAAAATAGTGCTCTGGAGGTGCTGTAGATTGGCTGGAAATAGCCACAGTGGGCATACATTTCCTATAATTGTTCGTTTCTGCTCTGGAGAGCTCCAGCATTGGCATACCATGGGACATTGACAGCCATTGCCAAAGAGGGTTCTTGGGTTTTCTATAGTTTCTTTAATGTCATAGTTCTGCAGTGGTCAAGGAGTAAAGGAACTGGGGCGATGCAGTTCAGTAATGAGGTCATGGGGCAAAGATGCATTGGTAAACAAGGGCATGGGAATGAGGTTGGAGGTTGCACAATGTGAATCACGAAAGCATTCAGTGGCGCTCTGGGTACAAAAAAACCAGAATGCTGGTGCAGGTCAGGATCCAGGTAGATGACCAAGTCTGTGCAGTGACCTGTTACTGGACTAAGAGGGAATAGCGGGAAGAGGACAGGGAGAGATATCGCCAGACTGTGAGTTTATTCTGGGGCTACAGGCAGAGGAGGAAAAGTGGCCTCATGGTTAGGTGAATGGGTTGTGGACTGAGAAAGCCAGGGTTAAAATCCCATTTCTCCCACTGACACTTTTTGTGATCTTGGGCCAGTCACTTTCACATTGCCTCAGGCTCCCACTTAGAAGCTCTCCAGGGCAGGGACTTGTTTTACCTGAATGCTTATCACCATTCTACAGCACTATGTACATCCAGAAGCGCTATAAAAATGATAAGTAGTGTTATATGATAAAGAATTGCAAATGCTCCCATTCCTTCCCTCTCATCCAATTTATTTCCATTCCTCTTTCCTCCTTGTTCACTTTAGCTGCACTGTGGCCCAAGTTGGAGACTGGCTCACAGGTGCAGTTCCTCCTAATTTAGTAGAAATAAATTACTGTGGTTGTAAAGCAAACGGGAGCTGAGAATTGTCAAGTATACAAACAAGCATCCATCATCTTGTTTTGCACAGGAGGAGATCAAATTTGTCTAATGTTAAGCTTCTGCTGTTGACCTAGTTCATGTCATTTTCTTATTCATGGAGAGAGAAGTTGAAAAGATGTCGAGTATATGGATAAATTGTAATCGTGGGCAAAAGATGATCTGAAGTGTTGTTAAATAGGGACTCGGGTGTCAGCTCAGACTTTGAGAGCTATGGAGCTATTGCTGCGTTAAGTCCTGGAAAAGGGAAGGAGATGGAGCGAGGTGAAGTGATGTCACTGTACAGATGTTTCTCTGATGTTGTGCTGTTTCAAGAAATAAAACACTTAATATATATATATATATATATATATATAGAGAGAGAGAGAGAGAGAGAGAGAATATATATATATTTGAACTGGCAAACTAGAAGTAAAAATGTCCCTGTGACCTTTTGTTGGCTCAGCGAGTCACCCCGTGCTTAGTGACAACTTTCTGACCCAATGCAGGCAGTAGTGCTGGTAGGACCTTACCCGGATTTCCATGCAGATTATTTTTGATAGGCAAATGGGAGAAGAGAATGTGTCAGCAGCAGTTCATCCCCCATTCTATTGACAAGAGAAACAAATCGCAGGATTTATGAAGAGCAGGAAAAACATGGCTCTTTTGAAATGAACTCTTTGATCTACTGTATTTCTGGAACCCAACTGCCTTCAGATCGCACGGTTATCCTTCTTGGCGAGAATGTTATCCAGCACAAGAGGCGGAGGTAATCTAGTCAGCCATGGCCTAGCCTCCGCCACCGGAGATCGTCTACAGCTGTCTCAGCGGCTTCCCGGTTATGGGGAACAGAAGCTCTGGGGATCATAGCAGTCAATGTTGGGGATTTCTATTCTGACGTTCCAAAAGTGGCTCCATTATTTACTCACGTGCATGATGGTGCCAGTAATTGATACTGCTGAGTGGAGTTAATGTCTAAAAATGCCTAGGGACTGTATCGATATATCTTTGTGTGTGTCTGCTGAGAAATGGCTTATTTTGGGATTTGAACTCTATGAGTACTTAGCTGTACTATTCCTAATTCCGACCAGGTTGCCTCCCCTTAAGCTCCATGTTAGATCTCTTTTACCAGCTGCACACATATTTAATTTTTACATAGAGTTGTCCTGTTTTATCTTTGCTGACTCATTGTACTCACATAGCATGTCAGTAAAGTATTCTTAACTTGTAAAAAACCCCAAAAAACGTGGCTGCTTAATATAGCTTTCAATATGTGATCTGATTTTGACCTTTTGAGAAGCAATGAAACTTATCTAATTAGCTTTTAGCATGTGATTGGTACTTTTACAATATGTGCTATTGCGGCATTGTTACTTTGCTGTGGGATTTAAGATGAATATTTATCTATAATTTCTTGGTGCATTAGTTTAAGTAGGAGTGTTCACACTTTTTTCATTTTGTTTTTATTTTTCTTGGCTTTTGCTTTGTTATTTCTAGCTTTGTTTATTTAAAATAAAACCTCCCTCAAAAACAAGCAAAAAAAACAAACCCCAAAATAAAAATGAAGCAGTAAACAAACTAAAACAAATAAAAAAAAAAAAGCTGCCTGGGCCTTCCTGCAAAGCTCCCGGTCTCCTCATGAAGTCTTTAAAATCCATTTAAATATTCACAGGGCAGGAGCCCTCCCCAGTTTCTCCTACCCTGCCACTGCTTCTATTTCAAATTGACACCGACAGATGAGGCAGACATCATTATAACTCTGTTCCCTACAGAATAGCGCTGGCCTCAGTCTGGTGCTGCTGTCTGACATAGCAACTGGGGATCGCGCCTGCCCCTTGTAGATTAAAATGAATTTAAAAGGCTTCATGGGGTAAGAGGGTCTGGGGGGAGGCTGGAGGTATCGGCGAATGGCAAAGCAGGTGGGTTCTTCCCCCCCCCCCGCAGAATAGGGACTGGACTACTTTCTGTAGTACAAACCGAAGGAAAATGAGAGAAATTGTGTGCTTTTCTTTTTGTTTTATTTTAAAAACTAAATGAAACAAAACAGGGACATTTCATGAATTTTTCCATTTCATTTCAATGAAAGCACATGCCTAATTTGTAGTGGTTTCGGCACCTCTGTTTTATTGTGAGGCTTGTTACTTACTTAATGTAAAATTGTTTTGAATTGTTATTGTCTTCATTGCTGCCCTTCTGTTTGAGATTTGAGTTTTGTTGCTGCCCCTGCTGTTTGCCATCTGTTTGCCATCTTTTTTTTGGTGTAGGTACTTCTATTTCATCGCTGGGCTTGCTTTTATATGCAATTTTATATTGTTTTTATTTATGAATGTGAATATATTACTGTATTCTCTTATGTATTTTTATGATTGCCTTATTGTCAACCGCATTGAGCTTGAATTAGGGAGATGGTCTAAAAATCCAAGATAAACAAGTAAATAGCACCCCCTGCATTTCTAGTCATTTTGGACCCGTCTGCTGCCCTTTAGGACACTTAAACGTCCCCTTTTAACCTCGAGCATTATTTTGCAGTCTCAATGACTTTTAGTAGTTGGTTACAGATGCCCTCTAAAGCAGAAACGGGTAAGTGGATTCGCTGCTGGGGGCCTGTGGCGTGGTGAATGGCGAAAGCGACACACCCCCCCCCCCTGCAAATGCAGGGGGGGGGGTGTGTCGCTTGTAGATTAAATCCATTTTAATCTACAAGGGGCAGGCGCGATCCCCAATATGTGTGCAGCTGGTAAAAGAGAGGATCGACCAGGCGGATCGGACTGGGCAAGCAACCTAACAGATCCGGCGCAAATCCCTCGATGCTTCAACGGCCAAGAGGGAGGAAGAGGGGAAGGCTGAGGCGCTTAGACCAAACGACCCGACTTCCACGGTCGGGTCACCAGCAACGACGCCATGGCTTTAACGGCCAGGTGTCAGTGGCAGCTGCCCGGTTTCTACGGCTGGGGGTGCGCGCGTGCCTCAGCAGATTTTCATGCTTGGCACGTAGAAGCAGTGGGGGGGGTGGTGTTCGCTGGTCACGTTAAAGTAGTTGTTAATTGTTATGCTAATGTTATTGCTATTGTTATTTATTGATGGTTACTTATATTGTTGGGCTGCGGCCATTATTATCCACCATTAAACTATTATCGAAAAAGAGTTGCGTGAGCATGCAATTAATGGGTAAGGGTGTGACCGGGGGGGACGACACAGCCTTTCCACTGCCACATTGTGACTTTTAGTAGTTGGTTACAGATGCCCTCTAAAGCAGCAACGGGAATGGCAGGGATTTTACAGTGGAGTAACCGAGAAACCCACCTGCCCAAGAGATTACAGACTCAATGCCTCCGTTGCTGTCTTGAAAGAAGACAGCCCTGCTCCTTCCCCCCCCCCCCCCCCCCAACTCCCTTTCATGGAAATTTAAAAGCGCTCTGACTCACTTTCCTGCCTCCCATTTGTATTGATGTCTTCTTCCAGGCTTTCTTAGCAGGAATTTAACACAATACCTTCCCCTTCCCCCCACACCCCCTTCTTATATTTTCAGACAGAAGGACCTACGGTGATTTCCTTATTAAATATTTTGTTAGAAGCCAGTACTACAAATACCAGCATGCACTGGGCTGTAAATTCAAAACTAGGACTTGTTCAAAAGTCTCCCTTCTTGAACTGGGTCATTTGGCAGCTGTGGGATTACCACCTGACTGACTGACTCCAGTTCTGGGCTTGCCCGCATTGCATCTATGGACTTGTAGTTCTCTTTAGAAAAGGCGGGATCAGAAGTCCATAGATGTCATGGGACAAAACCAGAATGGGGTCCATCTATCAGGATGGGCCCGGGTCAGGTAGCAACCTTACCTTCAATCCATGTCTCTGACGCTGTCATTGCATTAGAAAGTGATGCCATTTTATAGGCCTAACTTAATATATTTATGACTAGCCTTTAAGAGCTCTGCTCCCTGACCTGAACACAGAACAATACCCAATTTACAAAGACATCTGGAAAGCAAAATTAGAATCCCTTTGATGTTCTCAGTCTGTATAAGCCTCTGCCCCCTTATGCATCAGGATAGGGGTTGTCAGAAATCCAGGAGTGGCCCAAATCTTCCTTGAACAGGATATCCTTGCAGCCTTAGCTGGAGGTAGGTTTGGATGTAGAGTGATGCATGGCCCTTGTTGCTGGGAGCATTTAAAGGTCTTCGTTGTGTACAGTTCTGGCTAAAACCCTTTGCAGAGGGCACTCTGTTCTCGTTTGACTGGCAGTTCTCGGGGTTGACACAACTGTCATGACGTTTTTCCATTCAGGGATCAAACAAACAAAGATTTGTACATGGGGCGGGGGAGGGTGTGTGTGTGGGTGCAGGCTTTTAATGTAAAGTTCTGTCCTCCAAAGTCATGAGGGCCTTCCCCCATCTTCTCGCCATCACCTGGTTGTAGCTCTGGTACACCCAGGAGATGAAGGTTTTCGCTCCGTAGGAAATAGCGTTGGGTGGGGGATGTAGCTTGGCAGCTTGGCGTGCTGATTGTGCTTGCCTTGTAAATGTCTGTTCCAGTTCTGGGCCCTGTTTCAGAGTGCTTGCTCCATCCACATCGCTCTTGTCATTGGAAGGGCTTTTTATGGGAAACCACTGATCTTGTTAAGTTACAGAGGAGACAGCCTTTATAACTGCTGGAATGGCTTCATTCTGTCTTATTAACTTACGGTCATGTATTTATGTTAATGAAATAAAGAAATATGAGGTTTCCAGACTTCTAAACTTCTTACAGCCTGATTTGCATAATGGACTTGTGCTTCTGCCTTTAAATTAAAACGCCGGAAAATACAGAGGCTCTCTCCTGCTGTTTGATGTGATGGAAAGAAAGAATCCATCGGCCTGGCCAGCAGTGTCAGGTTTCCGCTGATGAAATGCAGTTTGTCAAGCGCTGAACAAGAAACGATCAAATTAGGATCTGTTCCAATATTGTCAAAAGAGAAACGGGTAAAAGTTGCAAATCAATAACGTTCCACATCGCTGTACGTTATAAATACATCATGGTTACCGCAAATGTTTTAAACATTTTCTGGCTTGAGGAAGTAGAAAAGGATTTTTCTTCCAGAAAATATATATTCTTCGGAATTGCCATGAAGTCCGATGCGGCTGTCGGTTTTCTGGGAGCACTTTGAATGGATGCGTGGCAAGTGCCGATACATTGTCCTCGTGTTTAGCATTTGAATGCATGCGGTTGGGCTACAATTTCCCTACGCTCATGGGAGCGGCCATGTTTAGAAGCCAGAACACCACCAATCCAAATGTGGCAGATTAATCTCACAAGAGGAAGGCTGCTAATAATCAACACTGTCCATCCAGGCTAACCTTAACGAGTAGCTCAGGGTGCCTGCACAATCTTCATCGTTTCATGGTTTCCTACGGCTTTTACTTCATCAACGTCTTGGACACTAAGCTAAGTACTTTGGGTTTTTATTTGCATAGTTAAAAAAAAGACAAAAGTAAGAGGTAAAGAGGATGGAAAGTTTATTTCGTGAGACTTTTTCAGAAACTGTGGTACCTGATTAGAAATCAGTGCTTTAAGGTAATGTTTAATGCATTTGTGCAATTTTATGGCACCAGATGGACGGTATTAATTATTAACACCTTTCCTCTTGTGAGCTTATGTTCAGAACGTGTCACAAATGATTTTTAGAGAAACACTTTGATCTGAGAGGTCCATATTGGCTTTATATCATGAGCTGTGCCATTTGGAACCGGTTCAGCTGCCTAAAAATCTCCCTAAGAATAAAACCTTACCTGAAGATAGTTACTACACTGCCGCATGAGGTCAGATTTTCTCATTAGACACAGCAAGCGTGTGCTTGGGGGCGCCTGTGCTGAGCAGCGGGTTAAAAAAACGGGCAGGTAAGCTTAGTTTTAAAAGTATAAACAAATCAACAATAATATTAAATAGCGATCTGGGGTAAGTTTGGGGAGGGCTCCATGTTTTGGCATCAGGTCAGAGTTATCCTCACACCCTCCCTCCCCCCGATGTAGTTCTCTTCCTCCTCCCAATCTCCAGTACTGCTGACCTGCATCTGCCCGCCCCCCCCCCCCCCCCTGCCAGCTTCAACCTTAAGGCCATGCAGGGATCCTGCAGTCTTATGGGACCCACTGGCAGCATGTGCTCAGATTTTGGATTGAAGATGGCAGAGAGGAGGCAGACACAGTTAAAAAAAAAAAAAATTTAAAAAAATTCTGCTGTCCTCTTCCTGGGGAGAGGATCCATTTTTCTTTTACAGAAAGCATGAAGGTCAGCTGTAGGCAGATGTCTGTATGGGCAGGGCTGGCCTTTGGGGTGTGCAAACGGTGTGGCTGCACAGGGCGCCAGGCACTAGAGGTTTGCCAGCACCTCCTCCTGATGTAGCTGCGGCTCCTCTTCTGGTAGGGCCCATGGGATGAAGAAGAGTTGCTGCTGAGCGCTGCCCATGGCGGCCAAAATACTGCTACTGCCACTCTTGCCAGCATGCTAGCAGCACTGGGAGTTCAGTGCCTCTAAATTCTGCTCCTTGCTGCTGGCGCCTCTCTCTCCTGTGCGGAACACTGTTGGACCACATGGGAGAGAGAGCAGCCACAGGAAGCAGGCATTTAAAAATGCTGGGACCCCCCAGTGCTGATCTCCTCTCACTGGGGCCAGGGCAGGAAAGGAAGGATGGAAGGAGGGGCATGGGCAGCTGATAAGAGTGAGGAGGGAAGTATGGAAGGTGTTGGAGGGAAGGATGGAAGAAGAGGGTGGGGCAGGGATGGATGGAGAGGGATAGGGACAGAAGATATGCAAAAGGAGGGGAGGATGGAAGGTAAGAGCAAGGCTATAGGCAGTAGTGTTTTCACCGGGGAGGGTTACCAGTTTAGAATTGGCCCTCTGTCTAGGATAAGACGGAGGATGCTGAAGATCCTGCGCCGAGGGACACGCGAAACGTAAATCTGACCCTTCTGCCATTTCTAAATTTGAAACTTTACACGTGCTGGTTTTTCTGCCGATTTCCCTAAGTTATCAGATCCATTTTAAATAGAATGAATCTGCTGCCACCTAGAGGTGGGGCCAGTCGTGTGCCTTAACTTAGTTCCCTTATCCAAGGGCATCAAAGAAAAAGTCTAAACAAGAAATTAAAGCAAACCGGTTAGGACGTCCACAGTAAATCATAATGAGGCCTTCTGATTTGGTGTTTTAGCCAATAAACACTGATAAAGCACCCCCGATGCAAAAAAAAAAAGCAGCCATTTTTTTGGATAGACACTAGAAAAACACCACTTCCACCTCTTTCACCTCTCCCCAGAGAGGTAGCCTTAGCATCTCAGTTGGTAACTTAAGGCCCAGTGGAAAAGTGCACCTTCACCACGTGCGTAAACATGACACTCTTACTTCTATAATCTCTACACAGACACAAATGTGACCTTGGTCTCAAAATTGAGGCACCAGGCCCGAAAACACCCAGAACATACCAAGCTGCTATACATCTGCTACACGCTAGCAGAATACCTCACCTTGGTCACACATGCAGAACACAGTCCAACCCTCACCAAAAAACGGAATAAAGAGACCATAAAGTATAAATAGAAACAAGCAGACAAAAACTGAACTGGAAACTGCAACAAGCCAGACTCTGTATGCAGTGCAACAATGGAAAAGCAGAACTATTGCCATCCCTCATAAAACATCAAATACATTCACACACACGTTCTGTTTCGCACATGCTTGTCTCACAAATCAAGAGCTAGAAGACTCATGCTCAATCTCACACTCACACAATCCCTCTCACACATGTTCAGTCACATACACAAGCTCTCTCACATGCTTTCTTCCTCACACTTTCTCACTCATCCATTATCTCTCTTACAAATGTTCAGCCACACTCACATTGTCTCTCTCACATAAGTTCATTCACAAACATATATGCTTTTTCTCTCACGTACTCCCCCTCTTAGCAGAAGAGGGAGCAGCAGTCACCCCCTTCAGCTGACGGATGACGTCTTTGGGCCACAGACAATGCTGCTGTGCTTAGGCTCCTCCTTTCGGCCTGCTCAGCTGACGCAATTCCACCTCCTGAACACTGAAGAAACCAGGCGAGGTTCCGCAGAGCCCAGGATGATGGCCCCCAAGAATGCCCTTGAGGGGACGGGACAGCAGGAGCAGCGGGCTCTTCTCCCCCCCCCCCCCCCCCTCCTTGGGGGTGGCAGAGCTGTTCCATCTCTCAGGCTGCTTCAGGAGGAGGGGACGCTGCTCTTCTTCGGCCACACTGTGAGGGAACCGCAGATCCCCCATACAGTACGGCGCCTATGGCCAAAGCCACATCAGCCGTAGGCTAAGCCACGGCTGTGCCCCTCCCCTCGTCTGCCTCGGATCCTCCACTCTGTTTATGCCGATTCCTCAGCTGCACAAATGTATGAATTTAATTCAGCCAGAAGAGCTACTCAGCAAAATCACCTGCACTGCGAAAACACAGATAAACAACAGCTTTTTGTACCTTCAAAGAACCCCCCTACAGAGCTTCAAAATAAACACCTAAATTTACAACTCATAAACACCTAAAAATAGAAGCCCTCATCCTGCGGAAGAAAAGGGGCAGGCCTGGGAAAAACAAACAAAGTCCGCCAACCCCGGCAGGCCAGGAGCAAAAGCAGGGCCGATTCGGATGGGGGCAAGATGGGGAAAAGGAAACCAACATTTTCTTTCGCTTTAAATGTTACTAGGACAGTGGCAGTGGCTTTGTTGTGATGGAAACCAGTCCCCCAGCCCTGATCAAAATCAGAGGTCAGCAAGCACAAAATTAAGATCAAAGCTGGCTAAACATCTCAAAATGGTTTACAGTAAGGGGAATTGATTAAAAATAGCTGCATTTTTTTCCCCCGGGTATGACGTTCTGCCAGCAGAATGTGGGACTGGGTCAAAATACAGATTATCTCGAGGAATTCAGCTGGGGGAAGACGAGTGTGTGGATGGGGGGAGGTGGGGGAAGAGGAGAAGGGAGTTGATGGAAGAGTAAGAGAGCAAGGCGTAGGCCTAGTCGCATGAATGCCCCTCGGTCTATCTCCAAGTTCTGAACTCTTATCCGGACGATTACCGGTTTGCAGCTTTGGGCTGCCCAGGTAGCCTGTGTGTGTTGAAATGATATCAGATGGTGCAAACTGCTGCATAACCAGAACAGTTTCCAAACGGGACCTCTGGAGCTGATGTGTGCTTTCACCCTCCTCCCCCCAGCATGCTCTGCTCTTTTGTAGCCAAATGCAAAATAATGCAAACATCTTCCATATGCTGCATTTCAGAAGGTGATAGGGCTAATAACTGCCCCCCAAAACCTCAAACTGATTCCTATTCCAGCCATCCTCTGTGCTCAGCGGACTCGAACAATAGGGCGGTAACGTTTATTAAAAAAAAATCATTCTCGCTCTGAACTGAGAGCACAGAGTGTGCTTATGAAAAACCATTTCCTTCCCTGCAAGCTGACAATGAGTTTCCCCATAATTGTTTCTTTCTTTCTGGTGTTTTCTTTCTTGGGTGGCTTTTTTTCTTTTTGTTTAATTATGGTATGGGGCTGGGTCATCAAACAAAATAACGAGTGACTAATTGTCCCAAAGTACCATACAACAAACAAATCATAGAGGCAGCATACATGGATTCACCCAAGGGAAGTCTTGCCTCAGCAGTCTGCTACATTTTTTTTGAAGCGGTTAATAAGCACGTGGATAATGGGGAGCCGGGGAACGTAGTGTATTTGAATTTTCAGAAGGCATTTGACAAAATCCCCCTTGAGAGACTCCTGAGAAAATTAAAAAGTCATGAAATAGGAGGCAATGTCCTTTTGTAGACTGAAAACTGGTTATAAGACAGAGAGAGTAGGATTAAATGGTCAGTTTTCACAGTGGAAAAGGGTAAACAGTAGAGTGCCTCTGGGTTGCTTCTTTTTAATACATTTATAAATGATCTGGAAACTGGAACAGTGAGTGAGGTGATCAGATTTGCAGAGACACAAAATTACTCCAAGTTGTTAAATCATAAATCATGATTTGTGAAAGGAGCATGTGTGAAAAACTGCAGGAGGACCTTGCAAGACTGGAAGACTGGGAATCCAAATGGCAGAAGAAATGTAAGATGGACAAGTGCAAAATGAAGCACATGGGGAAAAGTAGCCCACACTGTAGTTACAAGATGTTAGGTTCCAGATTAGGAGTTAGTGCCCTGGAAAAGGACCTGAGTGTTATAGTGGACTTGAAATTCTCAATGCAGTGTGCTGGGGGTCCATAAAGCAAATGGAAAGTTAGGAATTATTAGGAAAGGAATGGAGAATAAAATGGAGTATGTCGTAATTCCTCTCTATCATTCTGTGGTGAGGGCACCCCTGGAGTACTGTGAGGAAAGGAATGGAGAATAAAATGGAGTATGTCGTAATTCCTCTCTATCATTCTGTGGTGAGGGCACCCCTGGAGTACTGTGAGGAAAGGAATGGAGAATAAAATGGAGTATGTCGTAATTCCTCTCTCTCATTCTATGGTGAGGGCACCCCTGGAGTACTGTGAGGAAAGGAATGGAGAATAAAATGGAGTATGTCGTAATTCCTCTCTATCATTCTGTGGTGAGGGCACCCCTGGAGTACTGTGAGGAAAGGAATGGAGAATAAAATGGAGTATGTCGTAATTCCTCTCTATCATTCTATGGTGAGGGCACCCCTGGAGTACTGTGAGGAAAGGAATGGAGAATAAAATGGAGTATGTCGTAATTCCTATCTATCATTCTATGGTGAGGGCACCCCTGGAGTACTGTGAGGAAAGGAATGGAGAATAAAATGGAGTATGTCGTAATTCCTCTCTATCATTCTATGGTGAGGGCACCCCTGGAGTACTGTGAGGAAAGGAATGGAGAATAAAATGGAGTATGTCGTAATTCCTCTCTATCATTCTGTGGTGAGGGCACCCCTGGAGTACTGTGAGGAAAGGAATGGAGAATAAAATGGAGTATGTCGTAATTCCTCTCTATCATTCTGTGGTGAGGGCACCCCTGGAGAACTGTGAGGAAAGGAATGGAGAATAAAATGGAGTATGTCGTAATTCCTCTCTATCATTCTGTGGTGAGGGCACCCCTGGAGAACTGTGAGGAAAGGAATGGAGAATAAAATGGAGTATGTCGTAATTCCTCTCTATCATTCTGTGGTGAGGGCACCCCTGGAGAACTGTGAGGAAAGGAATGGAGAATAAAATGGAGTATGTCGTAATTCCTCTCTATCATTCTGTGGTGAGGGCACCCCTGGAGTACTGTGAGGAAAGGAATGGAGAATAAAATGGAGTATGTCGTAATTCCTCTCTATCATTCTGTGGTGAGGGCACCCCTGGAGAACTGTGAGGAAAGGAATGGAGAATAAAATGGAGTATGTCGTAATTCCTCTCTATCATTCTGTGGTGAGGGCACCCCTGGAGAACTGTGTGCAGCTCTGGTTGCCACATCTCAAAAAAGATATAGCTGCATTGGAAAAGATCTCCATTACAGAGACCAAAAACGATAAAGGGGAATGGAAAGGCTAAAGAGTTTATGTTCGGCATGGAGAAGAGATGGCTGAGAGGAGATATGATAGAGTCTAGAAAATCATGAATGGAATAGATCACAAATATATATCGGTTATTTACTCTTTCAAAAAATGCAAACACCAGGGGACACTCTATGAAGTTAGTAAGCAGCATATTTTAAAAAATTGGAGAAAATTCTTTGTCACTCAACACACAATTAAACTCTGGAATTCATTGCCAGAGGATGTGGTTAAGCAAGTTAGCATAGCTGGGTTTAATAAAAAGGGTTTGGACAAGTTTCTGGAGAAGTCGATAAACTGTTTTCAACCAAGTAGACTTATGGATAAGCCTCTGCTTATCACTGCATAATAGCAGCTTGGGATCTATTTAATGTTTGGGCACTTGCCAGGTTCTTATGGCCTGGATTGGCCACTGTTGGAAACAGGATGCTGGGCTTGATGGACCCTTGGTCTGACCCAGTATGGCATGTTCTTATGAACATCTATTAATGGTAAATGGCAACAACCTAATATTGATGCTGGCCTTGGCACCAGAGGGGCTGAATGCAGAAGAAGACTTTTCAGTTTTTTTGTAAGTTGTGATTGGGGTATATTATATGCTCCTCCTTACTGTTTTTTCAGGAATGTCTTGAATTTGACATCATCACATACTGGCGCTCCCTCCACAGGCCCATTCTACAGATGGAGAAGTCCGAGGAAGAGCAGGTTTTATCAGATACGTTCCCCCCCAAAGCGGTTTTCCCTATAAAATATCATCTGAGGCTGTGTTTTTTTGATCTGAAATATCTCTAGAAGAGTCGGGTGCCTTAAAACATATCTGAAAGGTTTGTTTTTTTTCACTTCAAATTGCACTTTAGAAGAGGTTTTTGGCACAGGGTGAATGATCGAGAAGAGGTTTACATGAGTGGCTCGCTGACACCTTAACATCAATATTAGGCTCTTGCCATTTATTATTATTAGGTGTTCCTATACGTTCTCGATGATTTGTTTGTTGCTATGGAGTTGGGTCAGCCATGCTAGATATTAAGGAAACTACAGGAACTTTATATATAAATAAATAAATATAAATATATATATGTTTATGTTTTCAGTTCTGAGATGCAAGTTTCTTTCTACTTGCATTGCAGCATGAACTGCTGGTGCTTACCAGAGTAATCAGTACAGCTGCTTCATTCTAATTCTACACTTCATCTGCCTAGGGCTTCTATTTTTAGGTATTTATTAGGGATGAGTATTCATTTTGATCTGAATGAAAAAAAAGCAATGAATGGGCTGACGTTCGGTTTAGAACAACCAAACAGAATTGGCGCAGTCCCTGAAAAAAATTCGAATCCTTTTAGATTCATTTAGATTCATTTAGTTTTCTCCCCTTAAAGTCGTGCATTTTTTTGAACTTGAAGCCAGATAGGGTGGCGCTAGTTATTGGCCGAATTTTAAGAGGCCCACGTACGCAGATACTGGGCGTTAGGCGCATGGCCGGGTCCAGTGCGCGCTGAGCGCATTTTCTAAAGGGCCTAGCCACGCATGTAACCCCCCCAATACGCGCAGAAGTACAAGGCGTAAAGAAAGGGGCGGGCCAGCGCCATTAGATGCTGTTCTGGGGAAGCACGTGCAGGCACCCGGCCATCACGCAGAGTCTACTTCTGCTCTGAAGGAGCAGTAAGGTAAAAAATAAAAAAAATATATCTAATAGTTAGGTAGGGGTTAGGGAGGAGAGGAGAGGGGAAAAGGTAAGAAGGTTAGGTAGGGACTGGCCACTGTTGGAAACAGGATACTGGGCCTGATGGACCCTTGGTCTGACCCAGTATGGCATACCTTATGTTCCCTCCCAGTCTGCTCTTTATCTGGAGCAGACTGGGAGGGAAATGGGGAAAGATTACTTGCATCGCCATGCATTGCTTTTTAAAATCCCCCCTCCCCCGTGCACGCCAGTCCCAACCTGCCCGTTCATGTGCGCAGGAATTGTATTTTATAACCTGCGCGCATGTTATAAAATAGCTGCATCCATGTGCACGCACTGGGAACCTCGCACACATGGATGCCCAGGCGGAGTTTTTAAAATCTACCCTTATGTTATTTTAGTGCTTAGTAGCACTTTCTGTAAATTATGGTTTAACTGAAAGCAGTTTACAAAATAATCAGTACATAAAAATAATCAAATACAATAATACATCAATAATCTAAAAGTACACAAATACAATTATCAAAACACATTCATAGTTGAGGATGGTACCAATAAAGAGAGAGACTAACCATGTTTCAGCACTTTTTTAACCAGCCTATCCCATTGGCAGCTGCATATCATGACCATCATTTTTTTTTTTTTTAGGAGAAAGTGAAACTAAGAGCACTTTGAGCAGTCACCATTTTGTTTAGTCATTCCTCTATTGGATCTCATAGAGAGAAGGCAGAGATTCTGAAGCTCCTTGCTTCAGAATGAAATAAAAGATAAGAAAAAAAGATCTGGCTAACTTATCCAACAGCGTGAGTGTGCCGCTGAACATACCTGGCTATTTTAAAATGAGCATGCATCCATGTGCGTGCAGTTCCCAGCAAGCACACACGGATGCGATCATTTTATAACATGCACGTGCATGTTATAAAATATGACGTCTGCGCACACAAGTGCACTGGATTTTAGCATCCGTGCGTGCATGTGCAGGTGGCCCATGACTCTCGCGCACAGGGGGTTATTTTCCAGTTACATGTGGCGACGCGATCATCCTTTTTCCCAGTTCCATCCCAGTCCGCTGCAATTAAGGAGTGGACTGGGAGGAAACTTCCCTAACCCTACCCTTCCTCCCTTTTCCCCTCTCCTCCCCAATCCCTAACCCCTATCTAACTAACCCCTTTTTTTTTGTTGCAATACTTACTGCTCCTCGGGAGCAGAAGTAAACTCCACATGCCGGCTGGCTGCTGGCACATGCTTCCCCGGGTCAGCAGCTAATGGTGCTGTCCCGGCCTGCCCCCGGCCAGAACACACCTCCCAGCCTGCCCCTTTTGTAGGGCCCAGCATTTCTGTGCGTAACGAGGGTTACGCGCGTGGCCGTGCCTGTTTTAAAATGCGTTCGGCGTGCGCAAGGCCCGGCACTTCAGTGAGTAACTCCCGGTTTTTTACGCGTGCGGCCCTTTTAAAATTGGACCTTAAGTTTTTCTGGACAACTTTAGGACTGCTTTCCAGCTGTCCCAAAGTTATGTAGCTATGTTAGCCAGATAACGCTGAAAATGGTTTATTTTGCTAGCTTAGCCAGGTACCCAGCCTAGCTGCAGAATTCCCCTGCCCTGTCCCAGTGTTATCTAACTTTCTGGCTGGATGAAAAGTTTGCCGACTAACAGGCCGATGCAATATGGGCGCGCCTGACCGAGCGCCCGCTTCCGCAACGCACACCCATCCACCTCTCCAGGGAGCGTGATGCGGTATGCTAATGAGCTGCTGTGTTAAAAACTAGCGCCTCCTCGGCATTGGGCGCCCAGGAGAATTGGCTGTCAGTGCGGGTTAGGAAAACGGATGCTCAATTTTACGAGCGTCCATTTTCCTAATCCGTGCACTGCCATGGGTTAGGAAAATGGACGCTCATCAATTGAGCGTCTGTTTTTCAAACCTGACCGCCATCAAGTCTTTTTTTTTTCATGATGCTGCTTTCTGTGATTCCTCCAATTTAATATTGCGACGATATTAAGTCGGAGGAACCACAGACAAGCAGTATTTTCTGCTTTTCTGTTCAGCTTTTGAGACTCCTCAAGACTTAATGCAAGCTCCGGAGCTGGCGATAATGTTTGAGGGTTAAAATGTGCCTGTCGCACACACGGTTATTTTTTTACATCGGGGGTACTAGCTAATAGCCTCATCAACACGGCATTTAGATGTGTTGAGCGCAATTAGCTACGAGTTGGTTTGGATGCGCTGATCCCCTTATAGCGGGTTAACCTGTGTGCTAGCCTGAGCACACGGTGTTTCGTCAGTCTTGCTAGTCTGGGGTAGTCAAATCTGTCGAATTTTTAAATCCTGGCGTTTGTCCAGATAAGTGCCAATGGTGTTGTTTATTCTAATAACATGAAAGAGAATTATTGAAAATTATTATGCATAGAAGAGCATTGTTATAATATGATGCGGGGTGCTGATATTTTTAAGTGGGATGCAGTATAATTGGTATGACTGAAGTATGAATGGTTTTTAATAGGGGTGAAGGTCTAATAGCATGTGCAATATATTTATAAGGAATTTAATAAAAGCATTTTCATTGGAAAATGTATTTGAAAATAGTAAAAAATTTTATTGGGTTGTGCAATATATCTTTCGTGTTAGTATGTATATATATATATATATATATGTATATACATATATACATACATATATACACACACGCATATACATATTTAATCAAAGAATCAGATGTATTTACATAGTTTGGGTATCCTGAAAGCCAGACCTGGCTGTGGCGTTCGAGGGCTGGAGTTCACCATCACTGCTCTAGGAGAAGGTCAAAGCTAAGTCTGACTTGCAAGCTTGAACTGCTGCAGGATGAAAGGGTATGGAGGGAGAATTTTCTCCTTACCCTACAACAAAGCATTCCCTTCCGACTGGGCTGGATGAGGGGACGCCGTGGAACAGATCAGCACAGAACTTACGGATTCATGGAGAACGAATAGAACTGGATGAGCACGTGGATCATATTCCCTGTCATTTCAGCACCCACTTTGAACTGTGATTGTGCAAGGGAGAAAAGCATCCCTAGGGGAGCCTGCAGGCTGCGAGAAACTCAGAAAGGCTAATAGATGCACTTCACTAGCAAGCAAAGGCTCACACGTGCCTGCATACGCACAAAGAACCGAAAATAACAGATTCTGTTGTGCGAGAGCAGTAATCCTTTTGCTTTGTGAATTATGGTGCCATTCGCATGTAATACACGAATGCCAGCCCCCCTCCCCACTCATCCCGAGCCGTTTTAAATAACAGGCAGTGCGATTGCCCACGGGAAAGCATTCTCGCAGGCCTTCCTCTCACACACACAGCACCAGCATAAATCAGAAGATAAATTGCTCTCTCCTCTCTTTTTTTTTTAATGCGATGGCGAGCGGCCTCACGCTGCGAACGTGTGGTGGTTTTCTGATGAAGTTAGGTGGTGATGAAATGTGGTTCTCTCTTTGCAGTGGGGAGTTTTATCCCTCATTATTCGGATCCCTGCGAAAGATACTGTTATCAGAGCGCTGGAGGAGGCCCAGCCGTTCATAGTGCGCTGGGAGAAACCTCTGGTTCTCTAATTTTCCGGCCTGTGTTTCATTCTGAGAAGGCTGGGCAGAGCCAGATTACGAATTCAAAGTCACACTCGTGTCAGTGGATGAATGGGACGGGACAGGGTGGCCAGATGGATCCATGGGCCTCGGGGACACGTGGATTTACTACCTGTCTTTTCATGTTGCCATCTCATGCTAGGTGGAGAGACGCAACCCTCTGTTTTAGCGTGGGGAGATCCAGGACTGTCGCAGAACACATTTTGGAGACTACGTGGCCACAGAGGGACAAGTCGCAACGTACGAATCAACAGATGTTTGTCTCAGCCGGTCCGGTCCCCCCTGATGAGCTGGGCCATCTGGTTAAGCCAGGAGAGTAGGGACGTGATGCATCAAAGGAAGTGCAAGTGATGAATCCTGCCTGGAGGACATTTTGGAGTGGGGGATTCTAGGCTAAGTTTTCACTGGGTAGGACTCCAAGAAACACAGAGATATTATTAATGTCACAGCTAATGGAGCTCATTTTATGCATAAAGATTTTAAGTCAAAGCTTTGATGTTAATTAAAGACTAAACCACTTAATAGCCTGTTGCTTATCCACAAGGCCTTTATTTTTTAAATTAAGGTGAAAACCCCTGGATTATGGTATATATTGCACAAACGGGGGAAAAAAAGAAGCAACATTCTTACATTCACAGTAGCTTGCAGCAGAACTACCTTAGGATGCAGGTGATATTGGCAGCATGTCAAGAACTGGAGGACTGGGGGAGGGAATCCGTAACCTCTGACCTCCTTTTAGTTCATTATACGTTATCTTATCAGAGCAAGCTCTACAAATTAGACAATTTTCTTAGCATCCTCTATAAGGCTTCAGCACATCCCTAGGTATATTTCTGTCACAGGGACATGTGTAGGAAGAGGAGGCTGCTGGTTTGTGACTATAGGGAAGATGCCTCATAAACCTGGCTGGTGAGGGAGCGTATAGGCGTCTCCCTTAATGGGCGGGGGGCTCGGATATCCCGCCCGGGCTCTCCAAGGTATCCTGGGGGGGGGGGGAGTCCAACACCTGAGCATAAAACCTGAGGGCCTAGGCAGGGTAGACGGGCGGGCCCGCCCCCCCCCCGGGGAGCTGGCGGAGTCCCAGCGTACCCACCGAGGCCTTACCCGTAAGCTCGGTAAACTGCTTGCTCTTAAAGCCTACGAAGCTGTCTCGAGTTCAAGGAGGTCTGCTCTTTTGTCTGCAGCCACTTGAGCGTCCGTCAAGATCACTGTGAGTGAAGAGCATTTTAAGCACAGCCACAGAGCCCCCGCGCTGTGGTTTTTCCTCTGGCTGTGTCCAAGCCACTGACCGCTCCAGTGCCACAGAGACCCAAGGGGTTTCAGTTCTAATTCTTCTCAAAATGTGTTTTGGTTTTTTTTTCTGGGCTTCACCGCCTCTTGTTTTATCTCTTCAGAATGGAGACGCTTCGTTATACGCGGCGAATTCGGAAGCTTGGCTGCAGCACTCGGGGCCTCCGGGGATTTCCTGCTTTTCTTTCCCCCCCCCTCCCCCCCAACACACGTGATGTCACATAAAGTAGCGGGGGGGGGGGGGCGTTTGCGTGCTAAGTTAATTCACGGTACTGCAGGAGCCCCTCTCTGAGGGAGTAAGGGCTGCCTAACGTGTACTCTCCATTCTGGCCCACCTTAAGGATCGTGTCCTGAACAGGCTTTCGATGTATTTCAACCAAGAAGCCTCCTCAGTTAGTAGAGGAAAAGAGGCAATGGGATTTAAGATAAAATAAAATGAATAATAGTTTTTGTTTTGGTTTATTTGATCTTAATTTTGGTCTAATACAACACCAACTAATTATGGCGCCGGCTTTTCACAGGAACTTGCTAGTGTGTGTTTTTTAAGTGGTGATATCTTTCAAATGATTAATAAAAAAAAAAAAAAAAAGCATTTGTAATAAATACATAGGTTTTCCAGCCCTCACAGGCCCCTTCTTCACCAGAAACATTTCATTTTATTACAGGATATATATTCCGCCTTCCATAGCAAATAACCATTCAAAGCAAAGACTGCAATAAAAGAAAAATAATACCTTAAATAATGCATCATATTAAACCCAATAATAAAAAAACAAACACCCCCCCCCCCCGCCACACACACACACACAACCCCAATCTCACTGTACTGAGGCTTCATAGCATTTGTGACTTTAAATTTGCTTCTGTGCACGACATTACAAGTGGCACCGATATGCTTTATAAAAGGCGAAACCTCCAATATAAGGATCTCATTAATGCCCTCTTAGGAATGAGGTTCCAAGCAGTGGCAGGGAGGGTGTAATTCCCTCATTTGTTTGTTTGGAGTTTTGGGTTTTCTTTTCTTTGTTTCTTAAACTTATTTTCCAATCACGTTTCCTGCTTTAAGAGTGCAGTGGCGTTATAGACGCTGAACCTCAGCGACCTGTTTCTTTAAATAGCTTCAAAACTAAATTCATTTGGCATCCTGCCCTGACCAGTCACATGGATGATGCGCCTGGCAAAGGGGGACCTAGGTATTTCAGCCATCGTCGAGCTGGGCAGAGAGCCCGTCGTCAGTCCAGTAAATCAACCGAGCGAAAAGGAATCTATAAATCGTGACTGAGGCAGCTCCTCTCCCAAGGAAAAGAAATATGCATATGTAACACACAAAGCACGCATCCTATGGAAATCAGAAGTAGGAACAGAAGCTACCACTGCATCACTGTGTCCTCTAAGTACCCAACAGAGGCAGGGTGGAGGAAACTCAACACCGCATTAGGCAGGCGCCTTGTGCCAATCTGGATTCAGCTTTCAATCCTAGTGGTTGAGGGGCCTGCAACCCATTGTGTTTCTTGCTGGGTTTGTCTAATAGTTGACCTGTTTTCAGATCTCCCAGAGTGCTGCCAGAACTGTCGGTAAGTAAAACCATATTGACAGTCACTCCCCGGAAATGTGCATCATCACTTCATTGTTAATTGGGAAAAAACAAAAGTTAGACGCCGATTTAAAAGCCCACCCCGTGAGGTGGTAAGACGGCAGACAAATACTGCACAGACCCTGGATGAGCCAAACATTCCTGCGTTCACGTTTAACAAACGTTGCCAGAACTTTGTGAGAGAATCTCGGTTGTCATGTCTTCCATCTGGGCCTTTTTATTTTTTTCAAGCCTATTTGTTTTTGTTGATCTCTCTCTCTCTCTCCCCTTCCCCCCTCCTCCATTTACATGGAGGCTGAAGAGGTTAGGGCTGTTCAGCTTGGAGAAGAGATGGCTGAGGGGGGATATGATAGAGGTCTTTAAGATCATGAGAGGTCTTGAACGAGTAGATGTGACTTGGTTATTTACACTTTCGAATAATAGAAGGTCTAGGGGGCATTCCATGAAGTTAGCAAGTAACACATTTAAGACTAATCTGAGAAAATTATTTTTCCCTCAATGCACAATAAAGCTCTGGAATTTGTTGCCAGAGGAGGTGGTTAGTGCAGTTAGTGTAGCTGGGTTCAAAAAAGGTTTGGATAAGTTCTTGGAGGAGAAGTCCATTAAAGGCTATTAATCAAGTTTACTTAGGGAATAGCCACTGCTATTAATTGCATCAGTAGCATGGGATCTTCTTAGTGTTTGGGTAATTGCCAGGTTCTTGTGGCCTGGTTTGGCCTCTGTTGGAAACAGGATGCTGGGCTTGATGGACCCTTGGTCTGACCCAGCATGGCAATTTATTATGTTCTTATGAGATGTGGCGACCATAATTGTACACAGTACTCAAGGTGCGGTCTCACCATGGAGCGATACGGAGGCATTATGACATCCACAGTTTTATTCGCCATTCCCTTCCTAATAATTCCTAACATTGTTTGCTTTTTTTAACCGCCACAGCAGCACACACATCAGGTGGGAGAAATGTTCCAAAGATGAGATTGTATGTGTGGGGGGGGAGGAAGGTTTGAGAAATGAGTAGGCAGGTTTAGTACTGGGACATATGAAGGGTAGTGGGAGACACAGAGGAGAAGCAGCAAGAGAAATTAGGGAAGGGTGGAATTGTGAATGGATTTCTAGGCAAGGACAAGGAGTCTGAAAACTGCATGATCCTTGCAGAGGGAATTAGAGAGTAGCTGCCTGGCTGCTTTGCTTCTCTCTGTTATTTCTCTGTGGATTAGGTATTTCTGAGAAGGTGGAATAGAATAAATGTTACCATGTCTTGGACAGAAGCATTTTATGAAGTGGTATGCAGAGTAGACGCTAATTATTTGCCTATTTCTCATGTGAGATCTTATGACCAATAAATTGTTAATTCTCTGCTGCCTTCTGTGCTCTCACTGCTTGAGCAGAAAGCAAAATTATTAACAGGGTGTATGAGATTTCCTTTGATTTTAAAGCAATAGACCATCTTCGTTTACATTTTTGGGTTCTTCAAATAAAATCATCCTTATTGCATGTATCATAAAGGCATTCTAACCAGGGGTATAGTCAGAACTGAAATTTGTTTTTGAGGGGTCCAAGGTTAACATGGGTGGCTGCCCTGCTCCCTCCTATGTGGGTCTTCACAGCAGTGGTTAAAAAACCCTTTCGATTTCTGGCAACACTATCTCCTGTCTCTTCACTTTCTCCCTGGCTTGTTTCTCACTCCCCCCCCCCCCCCCCCCCCCCCTTTTGTGCTTAAGGTAACTATTGAGACTGCTGAAAAGTAATTATGTAAATAGGATTCCCTGAACTTTCCTGGGTCTGGGGGCAAACTTTTACACTTCTAGCTCAAGGGCACTGGTGTTGCCCATTCAAGTTAACCTTCTTAAAGGCGCAGGGGTTCCTGCACTGGCAACAATTCCAGTGCCTCCGGACACTAACTCCTGCACCTTTAAGGGGCAGGCTCAGATGGGACCTGATCTTGCTGCTAGGGGTGGGGTCAAAAGCGAGAGAGGCACAGCCCCCGAGGCCCAGCCACGCCTCTGGTCCTAACCCCAAGATTGCTTTTAGGGGGGGGGGGGCAATGTTTACTCTTCCTGACTAGGTGCAATGTCAGGGGGTACAAACCTGTTTTTCAAAGGGAAAGAACGTGCACACGCACCATGCACCCTCTTTCTGAAGGAAAACAGCAGTGCATAGATTTGAATACACGGTCTATGTGCGCTGTTTTCCAGGAGCACAGTACGGTTTTACCTCCAACAGCAACATCGTTAGCCTACGCTACCAGCACTGCTGTCAGAGCAGACCCGTCTGGACTGCGCTCCCGGCTGCGGTTTGGAAAGGTATGGGGGGAGTCCGGACCTGAGGATGAGGAAGGAAGCAAGAGAGGGCCTTGGTGAATTTTAAGCTTCCGATTGTCACACTTATTACCCATTCTTTAGTCCTAACTAATACAAATGACAAACGTTCCACTGGCAGCGAAAAAAATAGAATAAAACATATGTCCACTTGGATTCTGAATACGTCAAGGATTCTGTACAAATCCATTTTTTTTTTTTATTAGTACTAATGGGACCAAATGGTACGCATTGACCTCATGCATTCAATGTATTTTGCCAGTGGTTGAAGGATGAACGATTCCCTTTGTCAAAGTAGCAAGTGCCGAGATTCTGAGCCCCGTTTGCCTGCGTTGGAACGGTTCGGTACAAAAGAGCTGCTGCTGCTGCTGCTAACTAAGCCTTTCTACCCTTCTCCGCATAACATTTCTAGATGGCTGCTACTTCCTCTTGCCGCATCAATCTAAAACTGCAAGGCCAAGCAAGCTTGTAAGCTTCCCCCAACCAACACCATCAGCCCTACCCCCTCCATTCAGCATCCCTTTCATCCGATACTCTGCATTCTCAGCATCCGTCCCTCTGCATTTAGTCCATAAATTCTACGCCTCTCACAGAGTACATAAAAAATCAATCTAATTATACAGGGAACATTAATTATAGCTGAAAGACCATGGATTGATTTTAAGGAAAGCACTAGTCTCTACTTAGTCCAAAGAGTAACTGAATCACCAATGCTCTGCCAAACCCTTAGGAGGAGGGTTCATCTACTTCATAAGGCTTCACTGTAGAAGTAATTTTATCTACAGTATATTGCCATTCATTAGTTTCCGGGGTGCAGCCGAGCACCCTTAAAGATAGTGAGACCTTCTAAATGTCGGTATAAGATGCACGCCACATATCTCCCAACTCATTCTCATCATTCACATTCTCACCGTTTCCCCTTCTGCTGTTCAAGTTAGGACAATTGTCAGGGATGAATGAGGTTTGGGGGTGTGTGTGTGGGGTGGGGGGGGGGGGGGGGGGGGTCTCTCAAGGGACCTTGTAGCTCTTTGTGTGTTCTTTGGGAAGTTTTATTTGGAGCTGGGGCATTCTGGGCTGTTTTTACACAGATGATGACAGCTTGATGGTGGCTTCTCTGAACAGAGGCCTTGAGGGGGTTTTGGACTGGTTACTGGACAGTTGTCTAGTTTTGAATGCAAAACAAAATAGAAATTCTCTTTATTAATGGAGGCCAGCCTGTTCCCTCTCCGTTGGCTTTTCAAATTGATGAGACAGTAGTGGGATGTGCTGTGAAAGTAAAAGATCCATGGGTGCAGTGGATGCTTATTTTGATCTAGGAATGATTGTTTCAGCCTGGTTGAGATTAAGCGTATTTTAAAGCTCAGACAAATGCAGAAGCTCCATTCCTTCTTTAAAAGGTCACCTTTACAAACAGGTGTCAAATTCTTTGCTTGATTATTGCAACTGCCTTTTGGTTAGGGCTTCCAGGGATGGCCACCCAGCAGTTACAAGTCGTTGAGAACATGGCGACATAGTGTGGCACCGTTGCTGGCTTCCGGGGGTGGCACGAGCTAGATTTAAGTTGTTGACTATGGCCTTTTGGGTTATGAGTGGAGAGGGCCCAGAGAATCTGAGATGGTATTTCCCAGGCCATGTGTTAAGATCCAGTCAGAGGGCCTTATTGCATGTGCCTCTGCTTTGTGAGATACAGAAGGTAGTTGGGTCTTTGATGTAGAATTCCTTACCTGCTAATATTAGAATGGAGATAAGTAACATGGCCTTTAGCGAATAAATTAAAAACATGTTGTTCCCAGGTACTAGATAAAGAAGGTTGAGAGCACCAGTTGTAGGGTTGTATTTGAGAGTCTGTGGGGTATTTTGCATTGTATGGTGATGAGAATCATATGCTTAGGTTTTAACATTTTGGGGATTTTAGATGATGAGTTGGGCTTGTGGGGTGGGGGATTAGTTTTTTTGAGATGGTGGGGGTGGGAGGGCTGTGTGTATAATTTTGGGGGTTTTATGTGATGTTGCACCTCATGTTGGGTAGTTTTGGAACCTGGTTTCATGGTATATGAATCACAAAACAAATACAAGATTATAGGCAAAACCAGCTTACTAACTAAATTATAAGGTGTGCCCCCTTAGGACACACCTTATAATCTATAATCCAACTTCAGGAGAACCTTTTATGAACAATCCACAAGGAAACAAGTTTTTTTTTTCAATTTTTTTTTATGCAAATAAAAATCCTGATGGAAACAAACATAAGACAAACCGGTCTCATAAATGTAATATCCATGCCCAAACACGACTGACATGACATGACGCTTCTTCAGGGGCTAATCAAATCAATCTTTTATACAACGAAACATGATGTGACTGTTGTCAATTTTCGGGGGACAACACCATGTCTCGTAGCTTCAAAATGGATCCTTGTGGATTGTTCATAAAAGGTACTCCTGAAGGTGGAGGAGGACTGAATAATCTGGGTGACCCATTCATTAGAGGGCACACGGTTTGACTTGCTGATGCCTTACATTATAATTTAGTTAGGAAGTTGGCTTTGGCTATGTTCTTGTGGTATTTGTCTCATTTTTTTGTTTTGTTTTGTGATTTACATCATTTAGGGCATAACGATTCTTCTTTTTTGTATGATTCACGGTATATGAGCAATAATTGAAATGAAATGAAAAATGAACCTCTTAAAAAAAAAAAAAAAAAAAAAGATTTTCTCTTGAAGTAAATGCAGTTCTTACATTTAGGGAGTCCAGATAAGGATTTAAAAGTGCAAAGATTTCTACAACAGGAAAATAGGAAAAGAACTTTAACAGAACTCAGTGAGAGCATGGAGTTCATACGGCAACCTCTGGTCTTCGAGTGCAATCAGCAGGTAGATTGGCAGGCTAGCCCGATTATGCAAATTAGCACGATTCTCAGATAAAGGCATGCAAATACCTCTCATGGATTTTCAATGTGGACATCCTGACAACCAGGTCAGATCATCCTGATTAGGATAGAGATAAAGAGCAAAATATGAGGAACCCGGCTGAAGTAATTAGGGATCTCTGATACTAGGAAAGATGGACAAGTTGTCCTTGTTAACAATAGAACTAATCTATTATGCTTTAAAATGACATTTTCTAAATGGAAAACCATTATCTCATCCTTGCTAATGAACCAGAGGGGGGGAAGGTTGGTTTATTATAGATGTAACTCCTTTTCCTTGGTACTTCAGGAGAAATTCATATGTGATCATAATGAATTATTCCTTATTAGAATTGTAGCATCGTGAGCCTCCATTTGTAACTACCTGAGGAGAGAGTAGTAGACTAGGGGTGCTACCTCGCTCTGTGTTGTAAGGAACAGGCTAATAAGGTCCTGGTTTTATCCCATTGCATATACAGTCTTGATTTGAGTATCCCATTGGTATATCTAATAAAATCGGAAATACATGTCCCTGCATGCAATGGGGCAAAACCAGGACTGGATTAGCCTATTCCTTCTGACATAGAGCCAGGTGGCAACCTTTCACTAAATGCAGTGTACTTGGATTTCATTAAGGGCCCTAAAATGAGTGACTGGGTTAGAAAATGATAGCGTGGAAGGTGACAAAGGGTAGTGGTAAATGGAGTTCACTCTGAGGAGGGGATGGGGGTTACCAGTGGTGTGCCGCAGGGAGTCAGTCCTCAGTCCAGTTCCGTTTAACATTTTCATAAGTGATATTGTGACCAAAATATGCAAGAGGGTAGATTTTGGAGTGTATTTTGGGATATGATAAACTGGATTAAAAATGGAAATAAATACATTTAAATAAACAAACTGCCTTCTTTTCAGTCTATCATCGTTAGCACTGCTGAAGGCGACAAGAACACAATGATGCGACTGCACTAAAAATGGCATTTTCAAGTGCTTTTATAAATGAGACTTTTTATTATAGAATCCCAGTGACCCAGAGAAAATTCTTTTTTCAGTATACTGGTCGTGATGTCTCTCTTTAGTCTAAGCAATGGGTTGAAACTAGGGCAACCAGCTGGCTTCATTTTTGAGAAGGTAATTTAGAAACGAGAAGCAAAACGTACTCACCCCCCCATTCAGAAGATACCTTAGTAGCCAAACAAGGGGAGGAAATACCGTTTAGAGGATCCAAGATGGCAGCGGGTGGTCAGCAGGCTGTACCTCAAACTCTGTTAGGTGTCTGAAATGTGCCCACCCACCTTTTGTTTTTTTAAGCCCTTTTCGCTGCCTTGTTGAAGAGGAAGAGAAAGGTGACGCCTTCAGCCTCCCATCAGGGGTCTATTGCGCTATTCGTCATCCACGGCTCAGGCGCTCTGTCCCAGGAAGTATCTGTGGTCGGGATAGCGGAGCTGCTAGCCTTATTGGATCTATGGTAAATCAACACTAGGGATATCTGAAAAAATGATATTCTCTAGAACATCCTAATCAATCTCCACATAGAGAAATCTAAATATTTTATAATTAATTGTGCAAAGAATTTTATTCACAAATATTGTAAACAATGACATCTATAAAATCAACACACCCATACTCGCATTCATTCTTTAAAAACCAACACACTATTGACACATGAAATTTTATACAAAGTTTCAAAAAAGTGCAAAACAAAGTTTCAAAAAAGGGCGAAACAAGGATCCGTTGTTGGACTGGAGATAATGGATTGGAGATGGTGAAGGAAACAAACAATTGAGCAAACAAACAATCTTTCATGCTAATTTATTTTGAAGGATGCTTACAAGAATATTGTAGGGTGTACATGATTAATGTACCTCGTTAAAAGATTGGAAACTGAATGAAGAAAAGTATTTCTATCACATATGATAACTTATTTTTGATGCTGTTTTTGCACTTTTTTGAAACTTTGTATAAAATTTCATGTGTCAATAGTGTGTTGGTTTTTAAAGAATGAATGCGAGTATGGGTGTGTTGATTTTATATATGTCATTGTTTACAATATTTGTGAATAAAATTCTTTGCACAATTAATTATAAAATATTTAGATTAGCCTTATTGGATCTGGCAGTGATTCTTTACCCAGAGGATCACATGTTCCCATGATCACATATCCATTGCTGGACCCTTGCATTGGAATTCCCTCCCAACCCATCTCAAACTCGAACCATGCATCATAAAATTCAGAACCCAACTTAAAACTTGGCTCTTCATTGAAGCCTTTCCCCAAAATCCCTGACGACCATAGAAATGCGATTTATATTTATATTGTGATTGGATTGACGCTGATTTCAATGGACTCTGTTTTTTGATCCTGTACTTATGACTCTCTAGTTAACCTGTTGATTTGTTCCTATGCCTTCTTGCTTTCCTTTTGGTTCACTGTATCCATTCCCCCCTTCCCTGTTTTTTGTAATTTCCTCCCTTTCGATGGTTCGATGTAAACCGATGTGATGTTTCGACTAACTTCGGTATATAAGACTCCTTAAATAAATAAATGAATGTATGTTCCTCTCTGGCCCAGTTACGCTGGCATAAAAGTACACCTTCCAGTTTGGGGATTGCTAACACCTGGGCCCGTGGGCTTTGGGATAGAGATCACTGGGCTTGAGAGGATAATCTTCATGCACTTGATATTATCAAGTACATGAAGATTATCAAGTTGATAATATTTTGAATGCCGTGACTCAGTGTTTATTAGTTTGATTTTTCATTGATGCTCCTGTGAGATACTAGGAAGAAATATGCAGATTCTTTTCTTGTTTGCTATTTGATATCTAATATTTCTTTTCCTTACAAGTGATCTTGAAATTAAATCTATAAATTTTAATAAATAAGAAGTTAGGTCATTTATAACATGACCTGCAAAAATAATCCTTACAAAACAGAAACCAATTTATATACATTGAGTAAATAGACAAAAGTTCTGAAACACTTTTCTTAAAAATGGTTTCCCAAAAAGAAAATTTTTTTCCTTAGGGGTGTCTTCGATCTACGTCTCTGCTGCACAACACAGTCAGGGCTGAGGCATGTTGTACTGCCATCACTTATTCCTTGCAAGTCACACAAAAGTCCTTACAACAAGTTATTTCATAAAATTACCTAAATTCAATAAAATATTGGAAGATTGTATGCTCTCCTGAGATCCCTGCAGTGGTTGCAGTTCCAGAGAAAAACTTTCCCTGGGGGGAACTCAGGCCTGCTCCTCTTGCATCAGTACCAAAATGGTAAAAAAAAACCCAAAAACAAAAAAAACCCCCAAACCCTCAAATCAAAACTCGGCAAAATGCACCCAGTGGTGGGAAGATTTTTTTTCTACAGGGTCTTCTTATGAACGATCACTTTGATAACTTGTTACCTACTCTTGTTTGGTTTTCAGGTTCATGTTGACAGGACAGGCGAATGTAGACCCTCCCATCAGCCCCTTAACTCCATTCTACCCCACTGCGCCGCAGCAGGTATGGACTGATTTCCCCAAGAAAAGCAGAACTCTAAATCTGTGTGTGGCAAACTCCCCCCCCTGTTTGGCCACCAGATGTCACTGTCCCTGTATAGAACACACTATTTAGAGCCATCCGTCCCCCTCAATCCCTCCCACCTGGAGGGCTGTGCTTGGATGCCTCAACACTATTCAGCCTGCCCATTTTAGGACACTTTGGGGTCAGTTTGAGGAAGCCTTGGAAGGGTAAAGATGTCTGAAGGTTTACATTCCGGTGAGGCCTCCCAGCTTCACCCCAGATGGCGTTTCAATTAGAAGTGACACCTCCTCGTGCACTCCCTGCCAGAGGGCCCTCCTCTTACTAGTTTACAGAAGAGAGAGATTTTTATGCCCGATACCCTTTTGGGGGCGAAAGGGTTCTCACAGAGGACCAAAGACCTGTGAGCCTACTCTAAACTCTAGGTGGGCAAGCACCATTATTTATTTATTTATTTATTTATTTATTTATTTAATTTTATATACCGGCAACCGTTTGCACATCGTGCCGGTTTACAGATAACTTAAAACAAGGATATATATAGGCAAAGCCTTTACAAGGAACATTGTGTAACCTAGAACATAGTAACAGATCAATAACTAAATAAATAGGGGAGGGAGGGGAGGGGGTGGTAGAGACAAAGGGGGGGGGCAAAGACGGAAATGTGAGGAGAAAATATGTACAGGGAAACAATGAACAAGTGGTATGTACATAGGTTGTGTGCAATATTTGAAAATGCGCAAGGGCAACAGTGAAAGGGGTAAGAAGATATGTACGGTGCTAATAAGAGATAAATTATTGTGTGCATGATAAGTGGGGGGTTTGTGGTTGTCTTGAGGGGATGGGTGTAGGTCCTGTGGTGGGGGTGTTAGTACTAGTACTAGATGGAGGTTGGGTTAAGGTGTTTATAGGTGGTGAAGGTGATTGGGGGTATGCTTGGAGGAAGAGCCAGGTTTTGAGTTTCTTTTTAAAGGTGGATGTGGAGGTTTCGGTGCGAAGGTCAAGTGGCATGGAGTTCCACAGGGAAGGGCCTGTGAGGGAAAGGGCCCTATTGGTGGTGGAGATGAGTCTTGTGGATTTTATAGATGGGGGGATAAGAGTTCCACGAAGGGAGGAGCGGGTAGGTCTTGTGGAGGTACGAGGGAGGAAGGGTGGGCTTAACCAGTTGTAGTGTTCATTAGTAATACTTTTGTGGATGAGGGTAAGGGTCTTGTATAGGATGCGTGAATGGATGGGCAGCCAATGGAGATTGATGAGGGTGGGGGTAATGTGGTCTTTCTTCTTGACATTAGAGAGGATGCGTGCAGTAGCGTTTTGAAGGAGTTGGAGAGGTCTGAGGTGGGTGGCAGGGAGTCCAAGTAAGAGTGCGTTACAGTAATCGATTTTTGAAAAAATTAGTGATTGGAGTACTGTGCGGAAGTCATGGAAGTAGAGGAGGGGTTTGAGTTTTTTGAGGGTTTGGAGTTTGAAATAGCAACTGCTAACGATAGATTTGATATATGGTTTGAAGGTTAGTTGGTTGTCAAGTATAACACCCAAGTTTCTTGTGTCGGAGATAAAGTTAGGAGTCTGAAGCGTGGAGGGACAGGGTATGGGTGCATGTTTGGAGGAGATGAGGAGGAGTTCAGTTTTCTGAGGGTTGAGGGCTAAGTGCATGTCGGTGAGAAGTTGGTTAATGGAAGTGAGAATGGTGTCCCATCTATGTAGAGCAGTGAGTACAGTATCTGTGAAAGGAATGAGTATTTGCACATCATCTGCATAGATGAAGTGTGTAATACCAAGGTTAGAAAGGAGGTTTGTGAGGGGGAGCATGTAAATGTTGAATAGCGTGGAGGAGAGGGAGGATCCTTGGGGGACGCCACAGTCGAGATTAACAGGGGGGGATGTGAAATTATCAATGAGGACTGTGTAGGTGCGGTTTTGGAGGAAGGACTTTATCCAGGAGAGGGCAGTACCTGAGATTCCTATACTGGTGAGAGTGTTGATAAGGATGTTATGATTTACAGTATCGAAGGCGGCGGAAATATCTAGCATGGCAATGAGATAGGATTTACCGGCATCCATTCCTTTGATGATGGTGTCTGTGAGGGAAAGGAGTAGGGATTCGGTACTGAGGTGTTTACGAAAGCCATGTTGTGTAGGTGGGAGTATGTTGGATTGTTCTATGTGGTCAGAGAGGCGGGAATTAACTAGTTTCTCAATGATTTTGGAGAGGAAAGGGAGATTGGAGATAGGACGGAGGTTGGATAGGTTGGAAGGATCAAGGGAGGGTTTTTTTAGGATAGGTTTGACCACAGCTTGTTTCAGGGAGTTGGGTACCAGGCCGTGTTCCAGGGAGCAATTCACGATTTTGGAGAGTGAGGTGGCTATTGTTTTAGGAATAGCGAGTAGTAGTTTAGTAGGGATAGTGTCTGAGGGGTGGGAGGAGGGTCTCATCTTTTTTAAAATGTTTTCTATTTCTAGTGTTGAGGAGGGTTCAAAAGAAGTGAGGATGTTAGGTGTGTGTAGGATGGAGGGGGTTATACTGTTAGTGTTGGGGGAATTTTTGGGGTTGGGGGTAAACTTGGCGGTGATGTTAGCTATTTTGTTCTTAAAGAATAGGGCAATATCATTGCATCGGGTCTGTGTGGAGGGGACTTGGGGTGCAGACATATTAGGTTTGGTAAGATTTGAGACTAGGGTGAACAGTGCTTTGTCGCCGATGGATCCTGCTGGGAGAGACAGTGAGGGTAGAAAGAGATATCCAGTTTAAACTTTACTCTTTTTTTTTTTTTAATACTCAAATCGCAGTAGCAAAGTTGGCCTTTTATAGATTGAAATTCAAGAGATATTTTGGCTACTGAAGATTTTACAGTAATTATACAGCTGCCAGCCAAGTTATTGAGGATCCTTCAGCTGGTGCAGAACGCAGCAGTATGGGGAATTTTTATGCTCCCAGTCGAGACTTGCAGTCCCTCTGGTCAGGAATTAACAGTTCTGTCGGCGACAAAGTATTGGATGCATGGAAGAAGAGCAAGGGCTTTTTCTATTGCTGCGCTGGTCATGTGGAATAGTCTACCAGGAGCGCTTACAGCTGAGCCTGAGTATTTAAAATTTAGCAAATTATTAAAAGCAGAACAATTTCATCAAGGTTTTGCAGAGGGTGACTTGGAAGTGTAGAGATAGCTCAAGGGAAGGATTTGCTGTTATTTGCTTTGGTTTTAATGCATTTTATTTGTGATTCTATTATGTGTTTCATTTTGTTTGTGTTGTACATTTTATGAATATTTTATTGTAATCTGTGTTTGAATGTGTTAGATAACGCCACGAGGGCCACAACTGGGAGCGGGAGAGGCTCTTCGCCAGTGACGGGGGTGGGGTGGGGCGCTGCTGCCCCCGCCCCCCCCCCACCTCGAGCCTTGTGATAGCCCTGCCAGGGAACCCAGGCTGCTCTCGCTGGCGCTCCTGGCAGAGAGGATAGAGTCCTGACTCCTGCAGGGCCTCGCCATGAGCCGTAAATGCTTTAAAAAAAAACAAAACACGGAATACTTAATTCAGGACGACGTCCTCCTCCCTCTTCCCATTCCCGATCCCACAAATAAGCTGCTGTTTGCTGCCAGGAGCAGAGGAGAACAGAAAGGGGCAGGTTTGCTTACAAGAAGATTCGGGACTGGGAAGGGCCACGGGTGAGAAGGCCTCTGAGGAAATCTCCCCCACCCTCCCCTCTCTGGCTGAGCGCGGTGCGACCGCTTTCCTATTAAACGAGCCCGGGCACAAGAGGAAGCTGAACCGATTTCGGCTATAATTACATTACTAACAGCAGCTAAAACGTCGGTGGGCAGAGCGGATAGAGGGGCTGACGACGCTGTTTTATATTTGGCATGCTGGTGTGACATTACCACAGCTGGAGTGCCTGTGACTGTGTGCGCTGCTGGAATATCAAGCACGGCAGCAGGAACAGCAAATAGAGCAGCAGCAGCAGCAGCAGAGCATCAATGAAAGCTTTCCCGCCATTCCCCCCTCCCCCCACCTCCATGCAAGGGAATTATTAATGAGTCCCACTAGATCTGAAACGGCGTCGGCCCTCTTCTCCAACCATAGAAAGCTCCCTGAGGCCCTGTGCAAACAACACACCACGACTTCTTGCGGCTAAGCCTGGTGATTTTAGAAGTAAGAAGGCCCAGAAGGCAATTTCGCCTAAAACCAAGGCAAAGCCATAGGAAATTGGTTACCTTAGGCATCGCGGTTGCCTTATTTAGCATTTTTCCTTCTTGCCGCTGCTTTTATTGGTGGGGGGGATCTCTCGCTCTCTTGAGGCTCCGGCTGTCTGGCGTTACCCTTCCCTCACACACAGGCCGATACAGTAAGGACGCGTTAGAAAGAGTGCGGCGGTGCCGGGCGCACCCTCGTTTGCCGCACGCACGGTTCGGATCACGTACCGCTCGATACAGTATTTTAATTAGACGCAAATGCTAGCCACGTCCAAAGCGCGTCCATGAAGCGGTAGGCCTGAGCAATCCATTTTACTGTATAGAGCGCTATACAGTAACCTGGGTGCGCTGGTACCTGTCATTTCAAATGACAGGTACCAGGAAGTGGATGGTTCTCCTACGCTCTGGCATCGGGGATTGCCAGTTCTCTCTCCCCCCCTCCCGAAGCAAGACGCACGGCAAAAATCGACTCGACATGTTATTAAAGCAAATGTGAATAAAGTGCAACAAAAGTAAACTTACTGCATGTGAATGACAAACAGTCCTCTCTCCCCCTCCTCCCGAGGCGCGCACCACGGCTCCCCTGCCTCCCGGGGGGGCAGCCGGCGGCGAAAGCGGATGAACGCACGCCTGTACGTGCAATTTGGGCGCTCAAGGCAGTGAAGGCGCATGAGCGCACGCCGTGCGTGACGTCACGGCGTTCGGTCATGCACTTTCGCTGGCTTGAGCGCCCAAATTGCACGTACAGGCGTGCGTTCATCCGCCTTCGCCGGCGGGGGCTGCTGGAAGCAGCTTTCGCCGCCGGCTGCCCCCGGGAGGCAGGGGAGCCGCGGTGCGCGCCTCGGGAGGAGGGGAGAGAGGACTGTTTGTCATTCACATGCAGTAGACAAAACAAAAGAAAAACACAACGAAACGGAAAAATGTTCCATGTGCACAACCCTACGGTGAACATCATGCCGACCGCAAGAAGACATCTGGATTGCGCGTAATTATCTTTTACTCCGCGTCAGAGCGCGGGGGCCCAGGCCAGAGTCGATCCTATCTTGAAGTCTTTATGGCGATCCGGGAATCGCCGTTTCTGCGGCAGTCGCGGAATTCGATGGCGAGTTAAGCCGAAGATTCTGGAAGGTTTCTCAGACAGGTCCAGCCTTGCTCCGTGAAGCCGGGCCGAGGAAGTCGTGCGATCTCACCGTGCTGCTGGGGGCGGGGGCACGACCCCGGAGGCGCGACCCTAGGACGCCAAATTCTGAAGGCGTCCAAACCCCCAAGTCCTCTGCCTGTGAAAGCCATAATCTTAAATCCAGTCCGGTGGGTCGCGCCACGATGTAGGAACAACGCCATCACCATCACGGCTGAGATGTCAGAATACGCCGTTATTTATAAAACGTGTGACAAAAGAGAACTTCAAATGAGATCGCTTCGGTGGGCTCTCTCCTCTCAGGACCCTATTTGCTGCTTATTTTTCTCACCGTGCCTCTCGGTAACAGCTGCTCTCCCGGCGCTTCCGCTAGCAGCAGCTTATTAAAATCCCCTGACCTTGAGCAGACAGCTGACCAGACAGTGACTTCAGGGGATAATTAAAGGACCGCAGATGGACCCGCTCCCTTCCCTCAGCAGCTTAAGACTGTGTGCTGCCGCCTCGCAGAAGTAGGATAGTTAGAGTGATCTAACGCTAAACATCTTAATAAGTTCATGCCGGTGGCTTGGATAACGAAACGGTGGGATTTGTGCTGAAAACATCTGAGGCTAAAAGAGAATGGAAATTGTGCCTTATTTTGGGCGGGGGGACAGGGACAGACGAGACAGCACTGTGCTGCTCTGATCCCAACCCGCAGGTATAGGATCTGCGTAATATCTGTGCCCTGGGGGCGGGGTAAGCTCGGCTCCTGTAAACAAGAGGATTTTTCTCACACCCTACTTATAGATTTCACAGCCTGCAAAGCCAAAGCTAAACAGTTCTACCGCAGAGCCAGCGACCAGGGCGACGCGCTGATAAGCAGACGGGGACCCCAGCAAGCAGGTCCAATAATTTGATTGTTCATAGGGGAGGAGAGAGGTTCAGAGCACCCATTATGCACGGGGCTTTACCTCAAATTTTCAAAATGAACTTGGCGCACTTTCGTTTTGAAAATTCGCAGGAACTGGGCCCTGGGAGAGGGACAGAATAATTGGCAGTCCTGCTCTTCGGAAGGGCATAACTTATGTGCAAAGCACGTGAGTGCCACCTCCACCCCCTCCCCGGTACGCCTCGCCCCAGTTCACATAAAAGGTTTTTTTTCTATGCGCCGAGCCCCTGAGCCAACCAACTCTTTTATGTGCATAAAAGCCTTTGCAGATTCAGCCCTTAAAAAACCAGGCCCGATCTTTCATATTTTTCCACAGAGATGTTTGTCTTTTTTTTTTGTGATTTTCAAACTTTCCTCTCAAGGCATTTTAAAATTTTTTTTTTCCTGTTGGGAGTTTTTCCTCTCTGCTCCTCTCTTCTATGGAAGAAGAGAGGAGAGGAGCAGGGCCGTCCTAGCTCGGGCTGCATCAGATGTTTCGGCTGAGAGAGCTGGGGTTGCTGGAGAGAGATGTGGTCCAAAAGGTACAGACTGAGCTCCAGGGCGGTTTCTTTCTTTCCACAAAGCAATTAGAAAGCACATTGGTCCTCTGACTGATCGTGGACATGCCCTAGCTAGCAGGCTTGGTCAAGCTACTCTGTGCCCTGCATTTTCTTGCCACCGGCTCATTCCAACATGCAGTGGCTGTAGTAGGTGGAACGGATTAGTTATTGTTTTCCAGGCGTTTCCATCAGGTACTGCAGGGCCATGCTGAAACGGGTCAGGGAAGTGTCTCCAGCAGCGTACAGAGAAGCTGGAGGTGAAGATTGCTGGCATGCCGAATGTAATGGTGCCATCAGGATTCTTGGGGCCTGGAGCAAGAAGCAAAGCTTAAGCTCTCTTGAGCAGGCACCTACAGCTGTGCATCCCAACATCTGGCAGAGTCTTGCATGCAAGGCCATTTTGGCAAAGCACGGCAAGTAAAATCAGCTGCTATCTGGCTGCGCAAGTTAGCCGAATAAACACATTTGGCACATTTTTCACGTGCTTTTTCCATTGACCATACTTTTTTTTTTTTTTTTTGTTCACATGCCTTTAGCGTTCTGCATCCTGCGTTAATGTGCTTTTTCAGCTCATAAGTAAAAGAAATCCGTGCTAAAAATCAGAGCAGGTTTTAACTCCAGTTTTATTTCATCAGCTTGTTCGTGAGTACACTGTTGTATTTTTTTTTTTTATTACGAGGTTCTTGTCTATGGGGGTGGGGTGGAAGGGAAAACCCTTCCGGTGGGAGACGCTGTGGTTCATCTCTGTTCTGCAAGAGCCGTTACACACCCAGTCTTAAGGTCCCCAAGTTGTACCTGCCACTTTCACGACCAAAGCAAGGGATCACCACCTTCAACTTAGACTACAGTCATTAGACTCTCCATTGAAAAGCGGTAAGCCGAAAATCAGTACAAGTCACTTCTTACAGATGGTTAACGGTGAACAAGAAACTCCTCGTCTCAGCCCTGGAAGGCTGTGTCAAATCAAACCAAAAAGGTGCAGACGTTATTTACTGGCACTGAGCAATGTGCACCTCTTTGCAGTACCAGCCTGCTACCTAAGCCATCCATGCAGCACTTGTGAGTCAGCTCCTTGATCCCAAATGAGCACAACTTCAAAACTGTGTTGGGTTTTCTGGAGTCAGGCGGGAAGCATCCGTTAGATGCCATAGCCTGGTGATCTTCTACAAAATAAATGGGACCTGACCCATCAACTCCTGGGTGAGACGCTACTATCGTGGACACTGAAACGGAAGGAGGGAAGGATTCAGCAAGTTGGTGAGAGGGGAAAGGTTTAACGTTTCCCAGATAGTCAATGGCACTCATCTGGGCAAGTCTGCTACTGAATATACCCAAGTAGCTTCAGGGATGGTATTTTTCTGACCAGATCTGCTCAGCTAAATTGAGTGCATCAGCTACAATTTAAGCACATGTGGCTCCATCACTGCTGCTTTTTATCCGGCTAGTGAGCTGCCCAGACGAAATCTAGCCAGGGGACAGAAGGGGACATTTTCAGATCTTGGCTTTCGGTCCAGGTAACTCCAAAAGTCACCTGGACAAAGCCTTAAAATATAGCCTTAAAGAAATCTCACAGTTCTTCAACTGTCTCTGATCAAAAGCTTGGTCCTCATGCCCCATGGCTGCCACATGGCATGGACTTTTAGTAAGAGACTACAAGACTGAAATCATAAGCCCACCATTATCAGCTTACCAGACTTCTCTCCTCTTGCAGCCAGGAGCTGTGAACCAGGGCCCTCCAACAAGGTTAAGTTCAAGTGATTCAAAGCATCAGCGAACCTAGAAGGCTCCCTTCAGAATTCTTAGTGTAAGATTTCCACCTCTGGCCAGCAGAGAGCCCTTCCACAGCTTGTTGTCTTACTGGTGCTGTCCCCCAGTCTGAGGTCTGCCACCCCCTTCTCAGCTGGTGCTGAGGTGAGCAGCGCCTCTGCGGTTCTTCCAGCCTTCAGTCCGTCGCACACTAGACTTAGCCTGCATGCAGTGTTACTGTCAGACCATCAGATTAGCCCCTGATACCTTATTAATAATTACTTTTTACAAAAGAAGAAAAGAATATTCAATGGTATCTTTCTCGTGGCAGATGCTCCTGCCTTCCATCACTGCCTGCAGTGTCGAAGGACTGATTGACAGGGATGTCTGTCTGCAGGGTAGCAGAAATGTGCTTCCTGCTAAAAGACGAGAACTCTTATTTGCTAAAATTACCATATGGATACCGTACAGAATGTCAAAGAAGAATGCACCCAGTCTCACTGCCGTTTCTCTCTCTGCAATACGCAATCATAAAAATGCACTTCTTCAGCCAAAAATGCCAGTTCAGCTTGATCTTCCCTGACCATGTCTACTACCTTCTGTTCCATAGTTTCTCCCTTTTCCATGCTTTGTCCCTTCAATTTATTTGGAATACTGAAGTGGGAATTAGCTTCCTTTCCTGTTGATTTCTTTCTTCTCTCTACTTGAGTCATTCCACTGTGTTCCGGACTATTCCAAGTCACATTCAAGATGTTAATTTACCTTCAGCATTTTGGATTTCTGTAGATTGGAATATTTCTAGAGGGTAATTAAAAAAAAAAAAAAAAAAAAAAAGCAAATAAAGCTACCAGATCTGGGTTAGAGGAGGCCTTCACCTTCCACTCCAGCTGCAGTGGGGGGAAAGGGTCTATGTCAGGGGCCTCTGCTGGCCGGGCAGAAAACTACCACTGATGCAACCGCTGCATCGTTCACCCATAACCTTGGAACGAGCGACGCTCTATCCACATCAGATCTGCCTGGCCAGTTGCCGGTTAACGCTGTTCATCAGCCAACAGTATTGCAAGTCCAGAACATTGAGAGGGAAGTCTTCAAAGACATTTATCTGGGTAAAGAGCGATTTATCTGGAAAGTGCCCTCTACTGCTCGGCTGAAATGACACTGCAGGGGCTTCCATGGCGCAGCCTGCATTTGTTTCCTGATTGTGCGTTGAGGTGGGAGTAGGGGGGGAGAGTAAAATGCACATTCCATTTTCGAATATACGGGCGTCATTTTTTGCCCTCACTCGGCCATCTTTACAAATGGCGCATAACGTAGGCGCTTTTAGCTTGTGCACTTTGCAGCCACACAAGTGGTTTCCCAATTGCAAACTGTATGCAGCTTACAGGGGATAAAACTACCCAGGTACACTGTAAACAACGCAGGCTATCCAAAATTGCCCCTCGAGTTCACATCCATGGTACGTGTCAATTATTTCCTGTAGTCTACAGCAGTAACGCATGACCAAATTCAGTTCATTTTGAGTTGGTGATCTTCTAACCTCTCTGGTTAAATAAAAATGTGTATTTCTTACCAACCCACACAACTTGGGGGGGCTCATGGAAGAATACCTTCGAGAATAACTTTGGAGAAGCACGGCTGCCAGTGAATGGTTCAGATCCTTTGCTTACAGACTTGAACCTCCTTTGGCACTCTGCGACTGCCTACTGACAACTCCTAGAGGTGCGCAGTCCCAAAATCAGCATTTAATTTCATTTTGTTTTTCCTTTATTTCGGTTCCTGTTGGTTCAGCATTTTGGCACAAAGTAAAACTATTTAGTGCACAATAAAATCATTTGGCGCTAACTAAATGGTTTTAGTGGGCAGTAAAATGATTCAAACGCGGAAATGGCACAAAATGAAACAAAAATATTTTGCTTTATTCCTTTGAAAACCACATATTGGTGGCACATCCCTGACTCTTGACTAAACACAAGGAATGAGGAAGGACGTTTAGTGAATGTTACATCCAGAGAGGACAGAAATAGAGAAGTGAAGCTGGAATGAGTAGGAAAAGAAATTGGACTCTCCTATAGAAATAAGAAGTAGTAAATGGTAAAAAAAAAAAAAAAAAAAGGCAAGAAGCACAAATATGGTAATTTCCAGGGCTGAGGGAACTCACGGTGACCTTGAGAAAGAGAGAACAAGAATTAACTTTTAGTTGCACGGATAGTGTGATGGAAATCTGAAACAGGAAAAGCAATTCTCTAGTGAGGGCAGAAGGAAAGGGGGTTACTCGATGAAGACTTACGTCTTCCTTCTTGCTATATCCTCTGGCTTCCTCCTGGCTTTACATTTCTCTAATGCAGCAAAAGGGGTGTGAGGAGAATTCTCATTCCCATCCACATTTAAATCTAAGCAAACCATGAATAAATAATGCCTCTTATTCCCCATGCCCTGATCTATATTTAATTAAGAAAATGACTAAATCATGGTGTTAGGAAAATAAAAAGAAAGCAGCTAAGGAGAGAAGTAGTAAACACATAATGTGCTTCGTGTAAGGTAGCAAACAAATGGTGAGCTTAGAGAGCAGTGAGCTCTGTCCTCTGACTGAGGCAATCAAATGGCAGCAAGACAAGACCTCAGGCAGGGCCAGATTTGCAACTCTCATGGCTCCAGATAGGAAACAGATAGTTGGGGAGGGGGGAGGTGAGTGTCTCTCTCTGAAAATCCAAATGAGCAAACTGGAGTGGGAGAGGGCATGGGAGAAAAGGTAGGGACGGGGGTTCCCCTACCAAAAATGCACTGGTCAGTTCTGACTTCCACAAGGAGGGTCGGTGCCATCCGCAGACCAGATGCCCCTAGGCGCATGCCTACAATGTCCAGAGCTGCCCAGTTCCAGGAGGGAGATTTTAGGCCAGTCCTGGATTTCCAACAATTCCTCAATTTGATGGATTATTGGACCTGCAGCGCCGATTTCAATGGGTAGAATCAGGGACTACATATACCAGCATGCTTTAGGATGTAAGTTCAAAACCAGGACTGGCCAAACAAGTCTCCCCCCCCCCCCTCCTGGAACTGGGTAACTTGCAAATGGGGAAATCCAGACTCGTGGCTCCAGTTCCTCTCAGAAAGCCCTGCTTCACAAGTTCAGAGATGCAAGGAGGCAAAACCAGGACTGGCTGAACCCGTCCCTGATGACCTGAGCCCTACGTACGATGCAAATGATCTTTGAAAGGGAATTTTCAAAGCTACCGACCCTGGGAAATTGGCTGTATGGCAACAGCTCAGCCCTTAAGCAGATAAAACAACGGGGATGAACAACGCCATGACTTTTTAAAAGTACTTGCACCAGTAGGCATTCCTTGGGGGGAGGCAGGGATAGAATAAGATGCACAGATTGGGGCAGATTTTTAATCCTACGTGCGCGCAGGGGTACATTTGTGCACGCTGTACCCAGCGCGCACAAATGTAGCGCACGCATGTTATAAAATCCGGGGTCGGGGTGCATACTTGTGCACGCCGAACCCTAGGGGAGCCCCGATGGCTTTCCCCGTTCCCTCCAAGGCCGCTCCGAAATCAGAGCGGCCTTGGAGTGAACTTTTCTTTCGCTCCCCCCCCCACCCCTATCTAACCCACCCCCAACCCTACCTAATTCCCCCCCACCTTATTTTATTTTTTACGCCTGCCTCTTGCAGGCGTATCTTGCGCGCGCTGGCCAACTGCCGGCGCGCCAACCTCTGGCACCAGCCGCTGTGCCGGAGGGCTCAGTCCCGCCCCCGGATTGGCAACACGCCCATGCCCCCGCCCCCTTCCTAAAGACCCAGGACATACGCGCATCCCGGGGCTTGTGCGCGCCGCCGAGCCTGTGCAAAATAGGCTCGGCGGCGCGCACAGGGGCAAGTTTTCGGGGTTACCCTTTGAAAATCTACCCCATTATGTTTTAAAATCAACACGCTTAAAAAAAAAAACCACCTGGTGCAAATCTCTGTGGGCATTTTTTTCCCAGACCAATTTTTGAAAGGGAAAGCAGAGCTCGTTCCTCCCTTTGAAAAACCTGAGGGGGGGGGGTGCACATGGGTGAAGACTGCAACAGTGGGGCAGACATGAAACTCGCCCCCTCCGAGAGCTGCGGCTCATGTGACTCTCAGAGCTCACCGGAGAGAAAGAGGATTCCGTTCCGCTGGAGAACAGGTAACGGGGCTGAAGAGACAGGCCAGCCTTTCAGATGAGTTGCCTTGGACGTCGGAAGAAAGACCGATGGATTCTAATTTGCTTTCCTTGTCCTTAGATTTCAACAAGAACAACTTCGTCTGTTTTCTGTGAAGCTTTACTTGCATAGTGGTTTTGGTAAATGATGCTTAGCGTGCACACAAATCGATAAAGCAAGAAAAAAACCACTTGTTACAACCCGGGAGGACACATGGTCTGTTCCAGAAGTAATCTAACAGACACCGGGGCAGCCATGGGCTAAAGCGTAAAAAAAAAAATACAGTTTATTACCCAACCTCGCTCCGATAAATACTTTTGTCATCGCCATTCGCCACTGCAGCCGCACCGCACAGTGGGGATTAGGCACTTTTGGGCAGGCTTTCCATAATCCGTGCAACTGAGAAATCCCGTGCGTTGTACGCAACCCCGCGCAAAACCAACCAGAACTTCAAACACAAACTCCCCGCACAGCCTGTGTTTGCTGATCGGGTGGCTGTGGGCGTTGTGAACAGGCAACACCGACAGTCAGCTCTTGGATTTTTTTTTGTGCCAGTTCTCAAAGGGAAAGCATGAGTTTATTTTCCCTTTCAAAAAACGCCCAAGGAAAAAGTATTCTCCTCCCCCAGAGATTTGCGCCTGCCTTTATCTGCAGGTAAATTTTCTGGTCCGTACATAGTTTTGAAAACGCAAAGCCCTGCATGAATGTTGCTGTTTCACCCCGGCCCTAATCACACTCCAGGAAACACCTCCCACCAAAATCAGGCCAAAAAAGCACATGCACCGTGGAATAATCCACTTACTTTTAATACATACAGCGTGGGCAATTTGTCAAATAGCCCCCCACTCCCCACCAAGTAATGGCCAACTTCCCTCCAAATGCCTTGCAGTTTTGTGTTTATTGCAGATGTACACCCATATCCCATCTGAACAGTTATAAATTATTCTCAGTTATTTATTTTATTGTATTGATTTATTTTATTTGTTGTGACTCTTGGCTGTTTCTACAGTGCTGGCTTAGATTGTGGATGTCCAGGAGCCATATTGGTCCCAGGAGAGAGCTGAATTCTTTGCAGCTCTTGATATCTTTTATTGACCCTCAACAGATGACTTGGTTGTTGATGGGGTTGTACATGATCCTTCTAGACCAGATGGATCCACTCTTCAGATATCTTGAAAACCTCGATAACTTCTGAGTTATCTGGATAAATGCGTTTGAATATGGACCTCCTCCTCCTGTACAGTATTGGCTGTAGATATATTCTCATGTTGATCCATTAAAAGACATTATCAGAACTTCTGAGAGAGGAAGGGGGATTCTGAGTTCCATTTGCGTTAGTCACGCTCTTGTGAGTACATTGGTGATTGCCAATGATGTATAATCCTAGGGACTCAGACACATTTTAAAAATCTCGATTCCTCCAGAAGTTCACACGACAGAGTGCCTAATGCTGTCGATGCTTCACGCTGTAGAGCATACTTATCAAACTATCAATGAACTGATCTATTGACCGTGACAAAGTGAGATGGAAGAAGAGATTACACCAATTACTAGTCAGCTCCTCAAACTACTAGTGATTCTTCTATCAGTAAGGGAACACAGAGGAGAGGAAACAGTTGGGAGAATGGAGGTGAGCTTCAGCTTTCATAGACGAAAGTTCAGGATTGTTTAACTTCCCAGTGATTGATTATGCCTTGTTTGGTCGGCAATGTCTTTTTGATCCCTGGGGGGGAAAGAGAGGCACGGGTTTTTTTAACAATCTGTTTGAATTTCAAGTAATGATCAGACTTTATCCTCAGTCTCAGACTCCTTGACTTTGCACCCATTGTTGAGTGTTTAGTAACTTGCCATGTTCAGGAAAAGGATGCACAGCTGGAAACCAACTTTCCAGCAATTTTAAACACTGGGACGGTAACTTTGAAACAGCCATGCGGGCGCACATGTTGCACTTTTGCCGGCTCACATCCAGCGACACGTCCATTTATATGTGCGCATGGTATAAAATAGGCTGAACGCGCGCACAGTGTGTACAATTTTAGGCTTGCATCTATGCGTGCAAATGCAGCTTCTACCGCATAAGCGGTTGGATTTTAGTAGACCTGCGCGCCAATGCAATTCCCATTTTTCCCAATTTGTTCCCAGTTTGCCCAAGCAAGGGAGAGGACTTCCAAACCCCCATGTTCAATAGCCTTTCTTCTTCCTTGTTTGCCCCGAGCCTTAAAACTCCGCTGAAATGCCTAGATTTTTTTTATTTATGAATTACACGCCATCCATAGCAGAAGTAAAGTTACGCGGCAGGGGACTCTGGCACGCGCTTGTGTGCGCGAGTATTTATGCGCTGCTTTCATTGAGAAATCCAGGAACGCCCATGCCCCTCCCAGACCACGCCCACTCCCCCACCCCTTTTAAAAAAAAAATCTTTTTGTGCGCTTAGCAGGAGATACGCGCAAACTTGGATGCCTTTTAAATAATCGCTCGGCGCGTACTGGCCCAAATCATGGGCCTCATTTACTAATCAAGACAAGGCCCTATGTTTGCAGAGAGGAGCTTTTATTAAGTGTTCACCTCATCAATCCGTCTCCCCGGTTCGTGCCACATCATAACTTCGCTTTGCTCTAGCTGGGAACAGGAAAGTGCGGAGTCCCAATTCGTGGTGCTGTCTTGGATGAGCCAGAGTGCAGACAGTCTGCACGGAGTACTCTGAAACGAGTTAATTACTGCATCATAAGCCAAGCATATTTACCCAACAGCATTAGAGAGCAGGCTCGCTGGCAAACCATCAATTGTTTCACCCAAATAGGTCACCATCGGAGCATTTTATCAGGTGTTCCGAGGACAGCTTGTCTGAGCCAAATGATCACCAGCAGGCTGGTGAGCTTGCTCCACTATAATGTTTTAGATAAATAAGTTTGCTTTATGGTGCTGTAATTAAGCTGTTTCGGAATGCTGCCTTCATGTGAATACATTAATTTACTAACTACTGTGCTGTAGCAGCTTTTGGTCTCTGCACCTGCTTTCTGCATAGGATTTTCCTCTTGGGTGGGCATTAGCAGTGCAAGGACCGAGCATGCAGACTGTCTTCTTTCTGTGTTTACCATCAATACGGCCACGCTTTGCAAAAGTGGTTGAAGTGAGTACCATATCCTTTTGCTTATTGAAGGTGGGATTATTTTGGGGTAGATACTCAAAGATCACCATCTAGGTTAGTCAGATAAGACTTCTCCGGCTAACTTACAAGGGATATTGCTTTTCTAAATTTATTACAAACAGGACTGAATTTGTAGACATAAAAGGGGGGGGGGGGGGGGAGAGAGTGGGGCCAACTCAGGGAGTGAACTGTGCTAGGGAGCAGTGCCAGGTGTGAATGCTCTCTTTGCCCCCAAACTCACACACACACATATATGTGAACACACTTTTCACGCCCCATTTCTGTAGGGCAGTGGTCCTCAACCCTGTCCTGGGGGCCCACCAGCCAGTCGGGGTTTCAGGATATCCACAATCGATATCTTTACCACTGTACATATGTTCCTTAGTTTATTCTCTGTTACAGTTTAGCCTGTTCATGAACATCCCCAAAACGTTTTCCTGTTAACTTGTTTAGTGTATTCCACCCATGAGGTGATTGTTTAGTTCCATGTAAACCGGTGCGATATGTATTGTATACAGGATCACCGGTATATAAGAAATTAAAAATAAATAAATGAGAGAAAATTTGCATGTTATGGAGGCAGTGCATGCAAATTTTCTCTCATGCATATTCATTGTGGATATCCTGAAAACCCGACTGGCTAGTGGGCCCCCAGGACAGGGTTGGGGACCATTGCTGAAGAGGAGCCACAACTGATTTACAGTGCCAGCCCTCAATCCCTTCAGTGGGTCCCAAAATAAAGTGGCAGAATGTCCATTCTGGGTCATTGTGCCAAAAATTAAGCCCTGGGTAACACACACAAGAGAGGCATTAACACAAGTTTGAAAATTGTGAGCAATAATGCCAATCATTAGGCCAGGCTTCAAGCTATAATGATTGGCACTGCTGCCTACAAGTTCCAAATCTTGCTAATTCAATTCCTTTTTGCGTCTTGTTCTTTGCTCTGCAGTGTCTGCTTCAGGATCACAATCCCCTCCTCTTTTCCGTACAGTAGGAGGGCAGGACTGGATTAGGGAGCAGAGTGGCTGTTCTCTCTTCTGTCTGCTTCAGGATTACATCCCCTTCCCTCCACTTCTTCCCTGTAAGACCCCTGGAAGGATGAAGCTGGCGCAGAACACCCCCATACTTTGAAATGTCTGTATGCCTATGTCAGAACTTTAAGAAGTAAGATGGGAGAGTTAGGGTGTATAGCACTAAATGAAGAGCTACACATAACTGGCATAATCAGAGATCTGGTGGAAAGAGGAGAACCAATAGGACAGTGCTATACCAGGGTACAATTAGATTGCAAAGATAGTGTCGATCAACCCGGTGGTGGTGAGGTGGTGCTTTATGTTTGGTAGGGCTTAGAGTCCAACAGTATAAAGATCCTACAGGAGACTAAATGCACAGAAGAAACTTTATGGGTAGAAATCCCATGTGTGATGAGGAAGAGTATAGTAATGGGGTACACAACCATTCACCTGGCCAAAATGATGAGACGGACAATGAAATGCTAAGAGAAATTAGGGAAAATAACAAATTTGGCAGCACAATAATAATGGGAAATTTCAATTATCCCAATATTGATTGGGTAGATGTAACATCAGGACATGCTAGAGAGGTAAAGTTCCTGGATGGAATAAATGATTGCTTCTTGGAGCAATTGGTTCAGGAACTGACAAGAGGAAGAGCCATTTTAGATCTAATTCTTAGTGGAACGCAGGATTAGGTGTGAGAGGTAATGGTGGTGGGGCCACTCAGCAACAGTGATCATAGTGCGATAAAATATGACTTAAATGACTGGAAGGGGAAACATTAAGTAAATCTACAGCTCTAGCATTAAAACTTTCAAAAGGAAAGCTTTGATAAAATGAGGAAAATAGTAAACAACTCAAAGGTACAACTACAAAATGTACAACAGGCATGGACACTGTTTAAAAATACCATCTTAGAAGCCTAATCTAGATAAATTCCACGCATTATAAAAGGTGGAAGGAAGGCCAAATGACTGCTGGCTTAGTTAAAAGAGGTGAAAGGCTATTTTAGCCAAAAGACCTTCTTTGAAAAATGAAAAGGATCCATCTGAAGAAAACAGGAAAAAGCAGAGTGCCCTTATTTTCCCCTTTAAACCTGTGCAAGGACAGACTAAATGCCTGGTCCATCTTAAATCCCATAGAGGGAGAAGGCTCTGTGGACGAGATCTTGCTAGACAAGGGAGCGTCCTGAGGGAGGGACCAGCTGGGGCATGATAATTTTGTGAGCCCAGCTGGGATCAGGAGGTCCCTATGTCTCCAGGAGAGGCAGCTCCTATAAAACTATCCTAACCAAACCAGAAAAGATTGAATGTACACTGTTCAGAAGGAAGACAGTCACTGTGTAAGCTGAATATTGCTAAGGTAGGAAGTCCACTGTTATGCTATTGTTGATTATATGAATAAAAGTGAATATTGCATTAGAAAAGGCTGGAGACAGTATGGTTTACTGCCCCAGCCAAGAAGCTTTGATCTGTCATCCTCACAATTGGCAAGTTAAATGTAAAACATTGATAAGACAGGCTAAGAGAGAATTTGAAATGAAGTTGGCCGTAGAGTCAAAATTCATTAAAAAAAAAAAAAATCTTTTAAAATATATCTGAAGTAGGAAGCCTGAGAGGGAGTTGATTGGACCGTTAGATGACAGAGGGGATAAAAGGGCATTTAGGGAAGATAATGCCATTGTGGAAACACTAAGGGGTGAATTTTAAAAGCATTGCTCAGGCAAAAATGCCCACATGCGCGTGTATATGAGCCATGCGCGAGTAATGCTGTTTTTAAAAGCTGCCAGTTGCGTGCGTTTAAAACGGTCGGGGGCATGGGCATTCCAGGGCGGGGATAACATTTACACATGCAACTCCATATTTTAAAACTGGAGAAGGCAGCGAGCCTTGTATATTGCTTACGTTCTTACATTTGTTTGGCACAAAAGGTGGGAGCTGTCTGCAAGGTCTTAAACTCTCCCCCAGTGGCTTGTGCTGGAATCATAATCACCAGGCAGCAGCAGGAAACCGGCAGAGCAGCATTCTTTTGCCTTCCTGAAGGAAATAAAAACTCCAAACCCGTAATCTTAATAGTGTTATTTCCTCTAATTACCAGTTGAATTAATCCTAAACAAGCATTTCTGGTGGCAGAGGAATGCGGTGGAAACTGATAAGACTGGAGGGTGGCCAATGTAACTCCGATATTGAAAAAGGGCTCCAGGGGCGATGCAGGAAATTGTAGACCAGTGAGCCTGACCAATGCTGGGAAAAATCATGGAAACTATTCTAAAGAACAAAATCACAGAGCACATCAACAGACACGGTTTAATGGAACACAGTCTGGCCTCACAAATTCATTACATTTTTGGAAGGGGTTAACCACATGTGGATAAAGGTGAGCTGGTAGATTTAGGGGTAGATTTTAAAAGGTGCGCACAATTGTGCACTTTGTGTGCACCGAGCCACGCTGCCTTCCCCCGTTCCCTTCCTTCCCACCCCTTCCCCTAACCTTTCCTCCCCCTAGCCCTACTCTAACCTCCCCCGACCTGTGTCTTACCTTTTGCGCCTGCTAGCAGCCTGCCAGCACACAATGCTCCGACACAGCGGCCGTTGCCGCTGTGTCGGAGGCCTCTGGACCACCCCTTTAGTAATGCCCCGGGATTTACACGCGTCCTGGGGCTTTACGTGTGTTGCCGGGCCTTTTTAAAATCCGGCCCTTAGTGTATTTGGATTTTCAGAAGGCATTTGACAAAGTGCCTAATGAGAGACTCCTAAGAAAGTTAAAAAGTCATGGGAAAGGAGGCGATGTCCTTTCATGGATTGCAAACTGGATAAAAGATAGAAAACAGAGAGTAGGACTAAATGTTCAGTTTTCTCAGTGGAGAAAGGTAAAAAGTGGAGTGCCTTAGGGACCAATGCTTTTTAATATATTTATAAATGATCTGGGAAAAAGAACAAGTGAGGTGATCAGATTTGCAGATAACACAAAATTATTCCAAGTAGTAAAATCACAAGCGGATGGTGATAAATTGCAAGAGAACCTTGCAAGACTGGAAGATTGGGCACCCAAATGGCAGATGAAATTTAATGTGGACAAGTGCAAGGTGATGCACATAAGGAAAAATAACCCACGCTGTACTTGCATGGTTAGGTACCATATTAAGAGTTACCACACAGGAAAAAGATCTAGGCATCTTAGGGGACAATAGATTGAAATCCTCGGTTCAGACAATATGCGGCAGCATTCAAAAAAGCAAACAATGTTAGGAAGTATTAGAAAGGAATGAAGAATAAAATGGAGAATGTATTTATTTATTTAATAGCTTTTCTATACCGATCACCGTTTGCACATTGTGTCGTCAGAAGAATCTTTATATCGCTTCATGGTGACACCGCACCTTGAGTACTGTGTGCAATTCTGGTTGCTTCATCTCAAAAAAGGTTGAGTTGCACTAGAATCCCTCTGGTTCTTCAGCCCGCATGCCCCCAATTTACCCAGACCCCTCACCCAGCTGTTTTAAGCCTAAAACAAGTTTCTTCAGACTTACACCCATGGCTTAGCCAGAATTGATTTATTTGGCTGGGCACAAGGTTAACATGAGTGGGCTGTAGGCATGCAGGTCTGAGACCTACTCGTTGTAATCTAAATTGATAAATAGTGCCTTATATTGCAATCTACAATGGCTTTCTAAGTAGTTTGCAACGGCCATTATGCATCAAGCATGAAACTTGGAAACATTGGGGCAGATTTTAAAAGGTACAGGCGCGGCGTACATTTCTGCGCGCTACCTGGCGTACACAAATGTACACCCGATTTTATAACATGCGTGCGCAGCCGCACGCATGTTATAAAATCAGGGGTCAGCGCGCACAAGAGGGAGCGGTCTCGGAGGGAACTTTCCTTTCCCCCCACTTTCCCTTACCTGTTCCCCCCCCCCCCGTACCTTTATCTCACAAGGCAGGCGTAACTTGCGCACACCGGCCAACTGCCAGTGCGTGATCCCCCGGCACAACAGCTGTGTGGAGGCCTCTGGCCACGCCCCACCCATGCCCTGTCCACGCCCTGCCCCTTTTTGCAAGCCCCGGGACTTACACATGTCCGGGGCTTTATGCGTGTCGCTGGGCCTTTTAAAATCTGCCCCATTTTACCTCAATTATTTCAAGCACTTACCAGCATTAAAAATGCCTGATTAATCTGTATTAATTCATTTTATATTTATTGCAGTTTATAAATGTACAAGCATATCATGTAAAAAGCAAAGAAAACAAACAAATAGATCCAACCAATCATGTAATAAAACAAAAATCAATGTATTCTTTCAAGAAGCCTCTTTGCAGAAAGCTAGAAATAATCATAACTACAATAAAATAGCATTAATCATTAGAACAGATGCCTAGCAGAGCTACGACAATTCACATTACAACCCACATGAAAAGAAAAAATATTCAAATTCTGGTGTCACCTCAGCAAAAAATATCCGTCCACTGCTAAACATTTTGTGAAGTAACACAAACTCCTGCAAAAAAAAAAAAAAAGACATAGAACCTTGCTATACCATGCAGTCAAAGCACTGACTCTCAGGACTCAAATAACAGTAACCTTATGAAAAAGCAGCAATGCAAATACTACACCAGGTCCTAGAAATGAATACATCATCTACTGGAATAACAGAACAAGCTGGACTACTACAGAAAAACTACACGCGAGCAAAAATACTGCACTTCAGTCACACACACACATAGGCAAAACAGAGGCCGACCCTTACCTAATATAGAAATAAGAGTCTACAAATTAGAAACAGAAATATGCAGATAAAACCAAAATAGAAAGCCTGAGAAACCAGACTCTGAACAGTGGAATACTTAAGAAAGAGCAAAATACAAAAATATAAGAAATCTCATTCCCAAAGATGCATATTCCAATTGCTAAAATCTCAAAATATATATATTTTTTTACCTTTGTTGTCTGATCTTTGTATTTTTCTAATCAGTTGGTTTCAGTCTCTTTTTTCCCACTTTTCCCTTGTTGGTCATTTCCTAATTCCTTTTTAGGGTCTCTCTTCTGTTTCTTCTCCTACTGTCTTCTTCCCTTCCTCCCTCACATACACACACAGAGGCTCATGCTTTCTCTCATGGACTCGATCACACACTCAAGCTCTCACTCTTATATGCTCTCCACCCCCCACCCCCCCAAGCTGTCACTCTTACATTGTCTACACACACACACGTTCTACCACAAACACAAACTCTCACTCTCATATTCTCTCCCCTCACACACACCCAAGCTCTCACTCTCACATTATCTACACACACAAGCTCTCACTCTAATATGCTCTACCACATACATACATACACAAACTCTCACTCTCACATGCTCTACCACAAAAACAAGTTCTCACTCACCCCCCAGCTCCCATTCTCACCCACAAAGATGCGCACCCAGGCTCCCATTCTCACCCATAGACAAATGCACACCCAGGCTCCCATTCTCACCGCCCCCTCCATACATATCCACAGGCTCCCATTCTAATACACACACACACCCAGGCCCACCTATGGCTACACCACTGCTTACACCTCATTGAGAAAAGAAGTAAATAAGTGCGGGTAACAGGCTGATGCAGGCTGTGGATATGGGATTTAAAATCCGTATTTACGCGTATTGGCCCTTCTCTGGAACGCCCTTGAGATGCCCTAACTCCACCCCCTTTTTTTCCTCACATTGGGTTGCTCGTGCATATACGCATGTGATTGGGCCGTTTTAAAATACAAGCTGCTCATACTCGATCCAGATACTCGTGTATCTGAGCCTTTTGATGCAAGCAACTCTTAAAATCTACCCCAAAGCCAGGTAAAAAATTTCAAATACTAAGAGATGGGTTTGCAAGATAGGACTGAAGGAAAGTGCTCATGTTAGACACATTTATTAATTCCATCTTGTCTCAAAGCTTCCTTGACGTCCAAGTTATATCCACTAATAAACGATGCAAAAAAGTCACGATTCAAAACCACCAATAAGCAAACAGAGCACAACAAAGTGCAAACATCAGTACGACAAAAGATGGGATTAATGGATGGTCTTCATTTGCTGAAATGTATCTCCCAATCTTTAGCTTTTGTTTGAAACAAAAAGGGGAAATTTAAATGAAATTTTGTGTTTTGTTTCAATTTGCTTTTAAAATGAAACAAAAGAAAAATGAAGAAAATGTTGTTCATTTATTGTTTAAAAAATATTAGAATGCAACCAGCAGCTACCCTCATGGCCAAACCCCTCCGCTGCCAAAAAAACCCAGTCTCTCCATGCCAAATGTTAATCTGTCACTGGCCCTGGGTCGACTGGTGGCCATTCTGAAAACCAGATGTGACTGGAGATCACATCTGCCCATGGATGGGGTAAGGTATGGTGCAGCGAGCCCGGGGGAGGGGGTGCTCAGAAGTCTGGAGTTTTTTTTTTTTATTTTGCTTTTCAATTTACTTTTTACTTTTTTTTTTTTTTATTTATAAATAAATGAAATAAACAAAAGGAAAAAAAAAAAACCCCAAGTATGATTAACCAATCTTCGTAAAAGAATTTTTGGTATAGCAGGTCTCAAGCTTATGGAACGAAATTACCAATGAGAATCAGATCAGAAAATGACCTGCTTCATTTCTGGAAGCATCTCAAAGCTCGTCTCTTCTCCCAAGCTTTCCTAGGAGCTGGCCTGGCCTGGGCACCAGGTGCTGTGCCTTCTGGATGGTAGATTCATGGCAGATTTGTTGTGAGTTTCTGTGCTGCTTGTTACCTTTTGTTTGGAATTTACCTTTGTAATTTTTTTGTAAATGTTTAATTTGTTTGTGTTCTGTACTTTTAGATATTTTGTTGATTGTTTTCTATTTTGCCAGTTTTATTTTGTTTGCTTAGATTTTCGGGTTAGCAGACTACAGATTTTTTTAAAATAAATAAATAAAGAAGAAAAAGAAGAAACCAAAAAAACAAAACAAAACATTGCTCGGTGCTGACCCCTTTGATCCGAGGCCTCTTCTCCGCCAACAATTATGTTCTCTTACCCAGGATCTGCTTTTGAAATCGCTCCAAGCAATGGAACTTTGGGCCTGATTTACTAAACCGTTTTCCCATAGACACAAACTGGGAGAGAAGCCAAAGGGGTCGATTTTAAAAGCTCGAGGTGTTTTGGGGGCCTTACGTTGGGTGAACTTTGTCATGGTGTGACAGCAGGGGCTCCTTGGTGAGTCAAGCAAGGGTGGAAAGTTTGGGTTTTTTGGGTTTTTTTTAAGCAGTAGGAGTCTTTATGGAGAGATTTGTCGGGGCATTTCTTGCAGGTGGCTAGGGCAAGGGGGACTTCTGTGAGCTCACGATGGACACGTGTGGTCTGTGGTTGTGTGTTGGCTCCTTGCTCTAGAAGTGTAGTGCATTTTATTAATTATTTTGTACCCATCTCCAGGTCAGGAACTGCAGTGATGGTGCACGGCTGTTGGGTTTTTTTGGTTGTTGATGCTACATGGTTGCAGACCTTAACAAGAATTTAGTGGATTCTTTCCACTGTCTGGTCAAGTTCCCCTCTGTGCAAAGTGCAGCATCACTAAAAGGCCCGTTTTACGAAGCCATGATGAATAAAAGTTCATGTCCTCTAGCCCTGACTCAGGCTTGGAGAAATTAAAAGACAATTCTGATGAGTTTTGGACTCGATGTTCTACCATCACACATGGATACAAAGTCATTAATTTTTTTTACTTATTTCAGCAGTTCTCCAGTCTTCATAGAGTTTTGTCCTCCAAGTTTAAAAGTGTATTCAGCAGATAGCATGCTGGGGGTCAGCCAAATGTCAAGGTTTTTTTTTTTATGAAAGAATGAGTATTTATGATCTGGATATCTATTCCCAACAAGGTTTTGAAGAGCGAGCACGCAGTTCGCTAATGAAAAACAATGAAAAGGTACAGAGAGTCTCTTTTAATGGAATATGCTAAGTGATGCTGCGCTGAGGTCTTCCTGCAGCCAGCCCTCAGTTCCCAGTCTGCCGAGACACTAACAAGCTCAGTGATGATATCCTAACTCTGATGCTCTGCGCGATGTGCCTACTGAAGGCCATGCACAAATGTTGTAAATGTGACATGACAATGAGGAGTGCTGTCCCTTGACTTGAAGGATCATCAGAAAAAGTCTATCCCTCTCCTATCTAGAAAAAAAACCAACCCTATATATTCAGTTTGCTTTGAATACTTTGCAGTTAATGCTGCACTTATTTGGATCATTCCATTCCTGCATGCATGTGTGTGTGTGAGTTTCTGTAATGTGTGTTGAGGGTGTCTTCCTAACAAGATGTCTCAGCATGCAGGTGACAACTGAAGCCAAAATAAATAGTTTAACCCTTTAAATCTTTTTCTCTCCCATAATAGTGTCAGAGCAAACAACAAAGCATTTGGGCTGACCTTGAACCAGCAGGTCTGTCCAGTCAAAGGCTGTTGCCCTGCTGGTGAGGCCAGAGTGACTTAAAGAGAGGCAGCCTCAGACCATTACTACCCTGGGACATAGCTCTGTCCTTGTACCTCTCCCATCTCGAGGATCTGGATTGGTCTGGGGGAGGGGTATTAAGAAAGGCTCAGTACGTGGGCAACGTGATGACTGAGCGCTGCATAGAGGTGTCGGGAGGTGAAGCTGCCCTGCAGCAGGACAGGCCTGGACTCTGTAAGTAACAAGACTGCTGAATTGGGTTGGGTGGCTTTTGTCAGGAAGAGCTGTGCCTGTAAATAAAATCCTGGCATTTGAAGATGGAGAAGAGCTGGATGTGTGTCTGGGAGGGGCCCTAACCTGACATGGTCCTGTCATGAAAAACTGACGACCCACTTTCCCCCTGCCAGGTCCTGTCGGAATTTTCCCCGAATGCTTCTGTGATACGCATAAGTGCATAGCAACCAGCAATACGCAGAGGCATGTACACAACCTGATTAAGCTGGTTGCGGCAAACTGCATAGCGAGGGATTCCCACTTTAAAAATAAGATGTGCGGGGCTCTGTGGGCCATAGCATTATTTCTGCAAGAACTTATTTTACAATCCAGAAGGAAAGTAAGATTTGGGCTGAAAAAAAAAAAGAAACTAACATAATATCTTCTGAACATCTTGGAAAGCCACATCATTAGAAGTGGATATCTGAGAGTGGGTTGTTTTTTTTAAATTTTTGCTTATATTCAGAGACCACGTGTGGCTCTGACTCTTACTGCCTCTGCATTATACACCTTAGGTCAGCAGTTTTAAAGGTTCCTGATAGCATGTGTTGAATTAAGGCAAGCCCAAGTGGGGCTGAGTTAATTGACCTAATTAAAAACAGTGGATTCATCTGCAAGCACTAGAAAGTTCTGTGAGAATCAGATAATAGATATATGTTTCAATTACTCTGAAGACACAGGGGAAAGGACTGAGCATTTAGCTTCACCGTCTTCTGACAGGGCACTGCTCTGTGTGGGGCATCGTTCTGGAACAAGAAACATTATTAACTTAAAGGCTATGCAGGCTTCACTCCGGATGTCTCAGTAAGGGGGAGAACGCCCCTGTAGGGAATCAGAGGTGTCTGCATTCCAGAAAAGAAGCACAGGGCCTAAGGTCTGGAAATTAAACTTGCAACGTTGGTCTTCTCTTTCAGACTTTGCTCTGTAACTCCGGAGCAAGACACGACAGAAAGATTTGGCATTGAATACAAATGCATGCCACCATCATGTGTTTTTGACATGCCACAGTATCCTATATCCCAAACCAAACAGTTTCATGGTCACGACGCGCATCACATGCTACGATGGTCAGCAGCAAACATCAACCCATCCCTAATCTGAGGCAAAACATGTCAAAACTGCACTCCACAGCTTTTCAGATCAGCTCCATCTTTCCTACCGAAGCCGCTCCATTCACATTTAGGTGGCCTGATGTGTAACGAAACAGTTTGGGGACAATTTTCATAATGGCAGTGCAGCACGCTGTCCAAAGGGAAACCTCCCGCAGGTCTTCCCTTAAAAATGCGGCTGGCCATGGACGAGCGGGTATAACGTGCTCAGGTGAACTTGTACCTGCATTAAAGTAGGAAGGTTCACTCAGGGCTTTCAAATGCAGACACCACACCTCAGATTCTCTACAGGGGGATTTTTCCCATTTCTGAGACATCCAGAATAAAAACGGAGTAGCCTTTAAGTTAATAGGTCTCTTCCTAATGTTTCTCATAACAGAACAATATCTTGCAAATAGTGCTCTAAGCCTAGAGAATGAAGGCTGAGTTAAATCCACAGTCCTTTCTGCTGGGTTCCAGAATAACTAAAATATATCCCTCATCTTACTCTCATAGAATTTTCAAAATGAAAGCCACATGCATAGTTTGTCTTCCTTAACTTTTTCCTGCACCGTTTTTGCCCCTTTTTTTCAAGAAACAAGTGGATTGATAAGACAGACTACTGATGCAACAGAACACAGAAGGTGCATTGTACCATTAGACTTTACATAATACACCGGAGTGTTGTCTCCATATCTGCCGTACCATCGCACGTTATATCAATCACTAGAGCACTCATTTCTTATCACTCTGCACTATATATATAAAACACCAGAGCATTCTCTCCGTATCACACTGTACCATGGCACTTTATATAATTACCGGAACATTCTCTCTGTATCATACTGTTCTGTAGAATTTTATATAAAATACTGGAGCTTTCTCTCCATATTTCACTGTCCCTCACACATTATATAAAACATGGAGCATTTTCTGCATCTTCCAATATCAGTTTCTCAGTTCAGATTACAAGCAAACATACATAATTCACACCATACAGTACAATCACATTAAGATACAATAAATGAAATCTAAAAACAAATGAGTTAAAAAAAAACCTCCTTAAAAAAGAAAGCCTTCACATGTTTCCTATAAAGCTTAGATGGTGACTTTAAAACAGCCGCACGGGCGTACAAGAACACGCGCATAAGCTGGCTTTCGCCCCTGGATACAGCCATTTTATACCATGCGCAGGTATATGCGCACATCTTATAAAATCAGCTGGATGTGCGTAAATGTGCGCATCATTTTATATGGATACGCGCATGTGTCATTTCTACTGGGCAAATTGGAGGGGGGATTTTAATAAAACATTCGCGCAGACGCAATTATTATTATATTTAAACCAGTTCGTTCCCACTTTGCTCAGTTACAGGATGGGACTTCCTAACCCCCCTAGCTAACTAATCTCTCTTTTAACTTATCTGCCCCAACCCTTAAAACCCCACTGACTTGCTTAGTGGGTTTTGGGTTTTTTTGGCTCAGAAGGGTGAACCAGTAGATCGTAACGAACAGCATCGAGTCCATATTCTCTCGATATGATCACTTTAACAGTGCCATGTTCTTTTCTTAATTAGTTTCAGTTTTAAGTATATAACATATCACAACCAAGAAATCCTCTTCTACGGAAAAGCATTGATTGGAAACGTAATTAAATATAACAACATAATCATGGAAGTAATCTCATGCAATGCAATCCAGTTCACAATGTTTATGCGGAGGTAGAATTCACCGCACCAAGAAACTGAAACTTCCCGTCAAAGGTAAACCAATAGGAAAACAGATGAATGCAGGGAATCCAAGATGACATCTTAACTATACCAGCAGACCCAGAAGTAACCATTGGTTTCATGGTGGCTGATGAAATTGCAATAGGCTCTAGGTCAGCTTTGGCATTGAGAAAGGCCATGAGGTGAGAAAGATCACAGAAAATATATCTAACAGAGTGGCACTTAAGAACACACTCACAAGGCCAACTCAGCCAAAAAAGGGCCCCCCGACTCGCAGGACGCAAGTTCTTAACAGAAGAAAGGGTTTTCTGCTTCTTCCGCATAGCCTTAGGCAGGCAGTGTCCTGCGCAGGTACCAAGATGCTGTCACCCGCTGAGATCTGTAGGGCGGCGACATGGGTCCTCCAGTCACACCTTCTCCAGGTTCTACCGCCTGGATGTCCAGGCGCGAGAGGACACAGCATTCATCTGTTTTCCTATTGGTTTACCTTTGACGGGAAGTTTCAGTTTCTTGGTGCGGTGAATTCTACCTCCGCATAAACATCGTGAACTGGACTGCATTGCATCTAGGGAGTAATTCTGTAGCAGGCCCAAGCATGCGCCATAGATTACACCAGCTTTCAAAGTGAACTTTCTCACGTTTGTTGTTCACCTTGAAAAACTATCCGCACACAATTCCACCCACTAATTTGCACCCAGAAAGGGAAAAGCCATGTGCATGCTTTTGAAAATCCAAAACAAATATGTGCAAGTTCGAACCCCTCCCCCAGCACCTCCTCTCCCACCCCAGGAACGCCTCCACTCAGTCCAGGTAATCTTAGGCACTTACATGACACAGGCGTGTTCGTTTACCTGCCTATCAGGCCGGTGATTTTATAAGAGGACACGGCTGCAGGCAAAGCACCATGTTACCCATGCAAATGCCTTTGAAAATTATTCTCATAATTAATAGTCAGCTGACCTTTTACTAATATATGCGGCAGTAAGCCCCATCCCATAAAGACAATTAGCACCAGATGTACTAAAGGGAGAAAGGCCCCTTAGTTCTGTTGTGTGCTCTGTTTTACCCCACGGACATGAATCTGTACCTGGGGTCATTATATGAAGGTAATATCCTCGCGGCCTGCAGCCGCTGTTTAATTGATGGTCAGTACTAGAAACAGCACTGATAATTAATTCATAAAAAACTGAAGGGATTTATGAGAAGGTCACAAGTACATTGGAAGCGTAGAACATACATAGAAAAAAAACTATTTAATATAGTAAATTGGCAAAATGTCGGGAATACGCCATGAATAAGGTAATCAAAATGTGACTACCAATCTAATACATATTACTCAGTTCTCGTGACAAAAGAAACCAATCTTCTCTTTAGTCTCATGGGATTACTATAGTTTCACCACAGACTGCTGATGAATAATGCAAAAGGTTAAAACAAACGAGCACCTTAGTCTGTGATAACACAGTAATGATGCTAAAGATAATTCCTACAGTTTAATATTTCCGGTAACAAATCTTTAGCCCCCCCCCCCGAGAACATATAGTTTACAGAATTATTATGGCTAATATTTTGTATTCTAACAGAGACGGAAAACTGATCTAAATGGTTAGAATTTGGCCTGGTAAGTCAGGAGAAATCCCTGTGCTGCGAGCTGGCTTCTCCCTTCTAGCGCCGAGCCTGCCTTTCCATCAGGACCAGGCCTGCGCTTCGGTGTAACCCCCGCAACGGGGGCAGTTTTCACTTTGTAGTTAAATTTTCAAAAGGGAAACCTCGTGGGTAGCTGCAAGCCTAGCGCCTGCAATGTCTGCGGGCAGACGATCAGGGGTTAAACAGCATGTGCGTAACTGAGTAGTAATAGCACCATTTTCCTGCCACCAAAAAACCCCATCATTACACCTAGAAACACCTCTTTTTAATATGACCACAACTACCTGTGTTAGGAAAACCTATGTTGTAATTTTAGACAATTTACAACCATGGCAATCTAGCCAGTAGTTACTGAATTACCCAGCTAAATCCCTTTATTTATCTATTTCATTTATATACTGTCCTGTCAAATAGGATTCTGAGCAGCTTTACAAAAACATTCAAATTTCACAATTACATACAACTGAATCTTAAAATATAGAAAAACATAATATACCAAAAGAGTACCAAAAACATAAAATAAAATGTAAAAAATGATATACAATCAAAGCCATCTCAACTAGATAACAGCTAAAACAAAAGAAAACAATTTCGAGCACATCCCAGTTATGCAGCTTCGATCATCATAAGAGGATGTATGTATCTACCTTGCTTTTAAAAAATCAAGTTTAACTGTGCTGACAAAAACACAAGAAATCGCATGAATTTCATTGGGGGATCGAAATCCACAGATTTATCTCCACCTCCTAAATAAAAAAGGCTTTCTTCCTTGTATCAGTCTAACCTCAAAGTGAGGTTTATTTTCTTCTGAAGACCGTAAACTCCTTTGTTGCTTGTATGCTATAAGCCTATCTAAAAAAATCTTTTGGGGCCAATCCATGCAATGCTTTAAAAGCTACATTAAGAAATTTAAAATTGGCCCTCTGTTAGATAGGCAGCCAACATAAGAAACTCAATATTCCCTAGTCATTTTGAAAATTGTTTCCAATATAGTAATAGTAGTGTTAATAATAACCATCTATTATGTACAATATGCTTAGAGCCCTGCCAATGGAGTCATCAGTCTGTCGGAGACCGCAGCATTTGTGGTGCTATTCTTCTGCAAACCGCTAGACAGCACTGTGAGCGCTCATTCTGAACCAGCGTGCCATGACTCTGTTGGGAACGAGAACTGTGAGCCACACAGCTGGAAAGATGCAGTGCCGCACGCACTGATGAGCACAGGAGGTGTGCAGCGAGCACCGGGCCCGTCATCCATCCTGTGAACGCGGCCGCCAACATTTTCTGAAAGACTGCAAGTCTAACAAAACAGCCGCCAACCTGCCCAACTTCAAACAGTCTCCCATGAGGTCTCAACAGGTGTTCTGTTTAGTAAGAAAAGAATATGGACGACATTCCTCTGCTTCGGTGTGTACTCGCGTGCAGTCCTCATGCTGTAAGCGTGAGCCAGCTCCTCCAAGCCAAGGTGACTGTGTGAATAATTCTGAAGTGTTACATTATATAAAGCACCCGATTAGGGTAAAAAGGGCTATATAAATCAACACTGTTATTAGTATAGTACTGCAATATCTGTCAGAGCTGGCTCATGTTTATCAAATCTAATCCTTTCCTTGAAAGATCTAGGGGAAGACAGTTGAGTCACCTATTAGTCCCACATCTAGAGATGTTACACTTCATACTCATGGATAACACTTTTGTAAGGCATTTAAAAAAATAATATATATATGGGATGACCTCAAGCCAAATAAACTTTCCCGGGAGGAAACCTCTTGAGTCATTTTGCAAATCCTCAGTAGCCTGCACAATTTGTTCATCTTCCATTGTAGCACGTATTGACCTCTTTGGAGACAAATATGTGATCAGTCGATGGAACTGTGAGAATTTCTCTCTCGCGTCCTCCCTCGTTCCAGTCGGCACAGTGGCTGAGCAGTGTACAAGATGAGAGATAGGCATGCAAACAGTGAAACCTGCCAACTGTAGTCTGTAAGGAAAAAGTTCACCATAATCCGTGACCTTACTACACTTCACCAGGGAAGACAAATGCACTTAAGTATCCGAAACATGAAGGGAAAAAAAACAGATGTCCACTGCAGTGGAGAAATTGCACAGCTATTCATTACTTGCATCTTTCTTTTCATTATTCAGTTTTAAATTACGTTCCTTAGGCATTTGTAAATAAAGGCAGAATAGGAAGAGAAAGATTAAATAACCTGTTTTACCCAGTAATTATTCATAGCCTTTTGTTTTCCTCGAGTGAAATATATTGAAATTGAATGGAGCTGTATTCTTCGTGTGCATGAGTATGCATTACAATAACTGAGTTGTCTTCCATATATGAGAGCTTTTTTCCCCTAAAGCTACCCAGATCTTTCATGTAAAGTATGGACCAGCACCAATCAGACTCAGATGGCCTTTCAAGGGTCCAATTCAATCATCATGACATTGACCTCAAGTCAACTGATAATTCATTTTCACTCCTACTGACATCATATTGATTGTGCTGGAAAGCCAGATATGAAAAGGCAAAAAAGCTGCAGACGTTCAGCTGAAATTTACAAAAGGACATTTAAAATAAAGAAAAAATACATCTTCTAGATTATAGTTCAGGACTGTAGCTGTGACCCCAAGCAGTGAGCAGTCAGTGAAAGTGAGGTTGCATAGGAGAATCATCGATCCTTAGGCTATATAGAGCGACAGTACGAAAACTTGGGTACATTATTAAACAAATATTTCTCTGTTTTAAGTTCTGGTAACCTTTAAAATAATTTGAACTGTGAGTTTATGGTTTATGATGTGAAAACATTTCTTTCATTTTATGCATTACATCTATAAAAGTTATGCCCTTCATATTAAATCATGAAACCATTCCCATCAGTGCTATGTAGCGGGCAATGTTTTATTTCTTATGAATGAATAAGTCATGGACGGAGGGGCTCCACCACTTATGAATGATAGCCATTGATAACTCAGGACATGAACGCCGTCTCATCGCATCATGAAAATGATGCATTCCCCTCATATCTCCCTATGGCTTGTCTGTGATTCAGCGTACAATGGGTTTGGTTTTTTTTTCCAGCGTGCATCACACAGATTCCAAACCCACTAATGACACACAAAAGAGAGCGGCTACCGTTGCCCGGTTTCATTGAGTGTTACAGCAATCAAGGACGCTCCTCTGTTCCTGAAGGCTTTTCTGTGGCCATTCTGGAATGTTGCCATTAAGGATTTATTGATTGCTTTCCCCTCACTGGCAATGGGTTTTGAAAGAATTAAAAAAATAAAAAAGGTTAGTAAGTTCTAAAAGCAACTTTCTCTTTAAAAGTAAAACCTCAGGGCAACGGTTGGAGCTTAGGAGCTAATGGGCAACCAAGGATGCGATCTTTGCACAGAGTTATGAGGATGAGTTGCCATTTGGAGGCGTCTTAGCCTTCGTAGGCCGCGCTTGGATCTCCGCTGGCATGCGTAAGGCACCCAGCTAAGAAGAACCTCAGAAAACTCAAGTTTGCATCGAGCATTTACCAGGCTGCCCACTACTAGAATCTCGGTGGAAACTGATCAGAGGGCATTGTCCTGAGCGAGCGCACTACGGAAATCTCGGGCAGCATTACAGCGAGGAGGACATAAAATATAGGATTACTTCACGGGGCTGGCAGGGCCCTGCAAAGAGAAACCCCAGACAGAACAGACGGTGGATCTTATTTATTCCACTGTGGGGCCCTGGGTTCCCATTCGTATCTGGGGGAGAAGAAGTGAAATAAAATAATGAATATATTCATGTCGCTTAAGCATGCCTCTCACCTGCTGCTATGCACTAATATCCATTAATCAAAAAGAAAGGGAAAGTGTTACTGCCTGAGATGGAGGCTGGTCCTCAAAAAGATTGCTATTGGTGTAGAGCTGGGAAATATTCCAGGTATCTTCACTGAATGCATGGGGGAAAATTGCAAAGCAGGTGTCTAGGGAGATTAATTTCAGTGCTGTATTGCAAGCGGTAACTGGAGGATTGGATCCAAAGAGCCAAGGATCCAGGAGGAGGAAAAGAGTCCACTCCTCCATCTCAGAAAATGTGCAGCTGTAATGAAATGGATATCACAGTATGACTCATGAATGTGGCAGGAGTTTCCCCCTGCATAGAAAACATTACTACTGTTTTCAGAGGGATAGCCGACGCCTGTCTTTATTACGACTACTATTCGTTGACCTGGTGAGACTTGCACTATTATCGTAGACACATTCTGCTCTCTTTAACATCTTCGGCTGGTGAAAGCTTACATTTTTTGCTACAGTAGCTCCTGGGCATCTTATTCACTTTTATTTCTGAGTATCCAAATGGACTAACCCAACGATTACCTGATTTTTTTTCAAGTGAAAGGATTTCAATGTGTGCAATGTCTCTGGACTAGATTACCTTACGGCCACCGTCATAGGGACTTCAGCTCTCTGTTGTAGTACAATATTAACTGGAATTCCTGCCTTCCAGTGAACAGATATCGCCTTTCCTTCAGCCTTACCCCTCTACAAGAGCACATAATGCAGGCTAGGATCCCAACTTATATTAGGTATCTTTAAAGGTGAATTATAAAAGCCTGGCGCACGCCAACACCGGAAAACGCGCGCTCAAGTCGGGTTGGGGTGCGCTGCGTGGATTTTAAAAGGCGCCCATGTGTGGACGAATCGCCTGCTATGCGCACAAAAAAATGTTCTCAAAAAAGGGGCGTGGGCATTCCTAGCTTTCTCAATGAAACCCGTGCGTAAATAGTTACGCTCACGAGCGCGCACCGAGATCCCCTGCTGCGTAACCTTTCTTCTGCTGTGGATGGCGTGTAAGTCAGAAAACAAAAAAAAAAAAAGTAAAGGTTGGGGTTAACAGGGTAAAAATTCCTATCCCTTATCTGGGCGAACTGGGAACAAACTGGGAAAACTGGTAGTTACGTCAGTGCGCGCGTCTACTAAAATCCCCCCACTTACGCGGTAGAAATGGCATTTTCGTGCACGTGTTTAGCCTGTTTTATACCGTGCAGGACTCTTGATCCCTTTCACTGAGCTTCAATGTCTGCAAGTGTTTATTTTTCTAGGCCACTTGTGTTGAGTTGATGGGTGAATGAAAAGCTGTGGAGTCGTTGGTTGTAAGTGTTCAAAGCCATAGAGACTGATATCTGGTGCTGTTTCTCCAGCTAAGTTTAGATGAGCAGGACACACGGCGGGATTTGAAGATTCTGCCGTACTCTCTGGGCCCCTAAGCTACCCATATAACGAGTTATCTGGTTCAAACGTTACCCGGCTAGCTCAGGGGTGGGGGTAGGGCATTCCAGGGCGATGCTGGTTGTTCTGCTAAGCCAGCCGGATTTTCAGTATTATCCAACTAACACAGCATGATCATTTTAGGGCAGCTAAAGAGCTGCCCTAAACTTATCCGCTTAACTTTAAGATAATCAGGAATATTCACTGGCATGCCTGCGCCACTGAATAGCCTGGCAAAAATCAGCCAGATGAGCTTATTCGGTTAACCCTCTTAGCCAACCAGTGGCTGGCTGAATGCGGATCTTGTAAGGATTACTGAGCAGAAAGGAACTGGTTAAAAATGAAACGTTTATGCAGCTGACCAACAGGAGGAAAACTTTAAAATTTCTATTAATAGAAGAAGATGTAACATACACCTGTCAGAGTAATTAGGAGAAATTTTAATATGATAGACATCAGATCCCTCTTCAACTAACAAATGACGTAAGCTTGTAAGTGTATCTACTTTTATCTTTCCTTCATGACTGTGTCAGTAATCTGTTTCATAAAAATAAGATGACACTCCAGGGCAGTTACTCATTATGAGTATTGTTATCAGGTGGTAGATGATCAAAGGCACTTGACCTTTGGTCCATGCCTGACATCATAGTCTAAGTGTAATTTTACATAACAAAGCACTACTTGTCGTGCCATTTCACATAATTATCACTTGAAAATTGAATGTCATCGCTGAAGAGTCCGGAATTTAGTGCTACAAGTGAAGTTTCTTCCTTTGTAAAGCCTCTCACTTTCTCTAGCTGTCCATGTACCTACCTAAAAGTTTTGCTTACATACATATAATTTCAAAACTTTCACAACTCTGTATGCTGGTAGATGTATACTTGGGTAAGAGAGCATGAGGAGCAGAGAGAACCTTCTACCTTATGATCAAGAGAGATTCAATTGACGTTTACTTCTCAGCCTGTGTTGCATCCGTCCTGACTTGCTGCTTTCATGTACAGATACATAAGAGACAGTCCCTGCTCCATGGAGCTTACAAACGTAGTCAAAACAAACATGCATGACAGTCAAGAGTCTGAGGGGAATGCATTTGTTGTAGAGAAGTGGTTAGGATTTAAAAACAGCCTTAAAACCGGTGAGGTTTTCTTAGATTGAATGAATATGGTTAGACAGGGAGTATGATGCACCAAATCAGGATGTCTGCTCTCTGCGTATGGTACAGCAAGGTGGAAAGCACAGAGACAAGTGGTGGTGGCAGAGAAGGGCACAGATAAGAGAGCCTTGCCCGAGGAATGGAGTTCACGAGGAAGGGTGTAGGGAGAGAGAAGAAAAGAAATGAGGAGCTACAGAGTGAAGGCATTTACAGGAGAGTAAGAGAAGCTTGAACTGTATGTAGAAGTGGGCAGAAAACTAATGTAGCGACTTGAGAAGAGGGTTGCATGGTGCATATGTAGTTTGGATAGGTTGCAGTGGAGAAAGACGGTTCAGTGGGGGGGGGGGCATGGAAGAGCAAACAGTATAAGCGGGAGATGATTGGAGAGTGGACGAGTGTTTTGGTAGGATGATGAGAAAGGCAAGGATGGACTTGTCTGATGTTAGAAAGGAAGAAATGACACACTTTAGCAGTGTTTTGGATGTACACAGAGAAGGAAAGAAGCATCAAAGAAGACCCCAACATTATGGGAACCAGGAGAATGTGAGCAGCAGCCATAGAGACAGCAAAAGAGGGGAGAGAGGAAGCAGATTTTTTTTTGGGGGGGGGGGGGGTGACGAAGTTCCATCTGGGTCAAGTTTAAAGTGGCAGTGATGTCAAACAGGCTAAGATCTGGGACTAGATTCTTGGTGAAATTTCTGGCTTGTCAAGTAATTCTCTTAGGTGACTGAAAATGACAATTTCCCATTTGTAGCTAGTGAGAACATTTCTTAATCCCATCCACAAGAAAAGAAAGAAGGCTGCACTGTGTGTGTGTGTGTTGGAAATCATTTTGGAGGTAAAACGTTTTAGGACCGGCTCCCTCCCGCTACGTAACAGAGAAGGAGCTGGGCAGTAGTTTGTAAAATAGGTTTTGGGATGGACCCATCCAAATAAAAATTATATTCTTTCTAGAAGTTTGAAAAATTTGACCTGGATTGAGTTACAATGATTTGGGATAAATCTAAGCCAACGTTTCCCCGCTCAATTCAAACTTTGGAGATCTTTAGTATGGAATAGTCTCTCTTTGATGTGTGGGAGAAAGGAACAGCCTAACGATTAGAGCAATGGGCTGCAAACCAGGGTTCAGATTCTACGTCTCCCACCGATATGCCTCATTCCCTCTGTCTTTATAGGCTGTATGTATAGAATTTGGCGATATGAAAACAGGTGCAACCACCTTCCAATGTGTGAGATATAGAAGTCTACAAGTTATAAAACAACTTTACTGCAGTGCTCTTTGATGTGATTGAAAGCAGTCTAATGATCACAGGCTATGCAAGTAAGAATTAGAAATTCCGAAGTTAGAGTCCTGACTCTGTTGTGAATTTGGACATTGTCATCCCTGTTTCAGTGCATGAATGGGTTAATGTTAATCCTATAAGCCCTTTGAGGTTTGTTAACATGCTAGAAAGTCTAGAATAAATAAAGACAAAATCAGAGCTCGTCACATCCACCAACTCCTGTACACTAAACAGAATACTCCTTTATAGCAGATAGGGATTCACAACACAGCATCATATAGAAGACATTATTGGCCAGAGGGTCCATTTTCAAATTGCCCAACTAGGTGCAAAGACCATGCATACTTTTTACCCTCGGATCTTGTACCTAACTGTCAAAGGGAGAATGCACACATACTTTTCCTTTGGAAACTTCCATGGGTTGAAAGTACCGCAGACTTCCTGCACCTGCCATTCAGAATAAGGCACGAGGATTTGGAAGTAGAATCCATGAGCGTTCTCTTCCGATTACCCCCAAAAAACGGGCCTGGGAAACACCGCCCCTGAATCCAGCTGAAATTACCACTCGCTATGTAACCCAGTGCATACTTTTAACAGAACTGAGTGAAAGCAATTTTCAGGGAGCTGATTTACCTAGGTGATTCGCTTTTAGTATCCCACATAGGAAGAAGAGACAATCTGCGTTACAGTTCAGCATCTGAACAATAACTGGAAAGCTGTTAGTTGAGACCATCCTTGAGTTCTGAATATCTGACATTACGAACATTTGATCTCAAAAATAAATTTCACACCTACATTACCTATTATTCAGATGTAATTTACCTTATCCAGTTAATCTTATTAGTCACGTACATGATATTTACAGGGGATTTTAACCACAAGTATTGCGGCGGTCACTCAATTTTTAGAAAACTTTTAAGTTTCAATATAGGTAAGCTTGTATTTTTTTTTTGTTTTTACTAATATTTGATGGCAGCTTTTTTAATTTCTCTATCTCTTGCTCTCTCTCATTCTATTTTTTCTGCCTCTTTCCTTCCCTACCTCTGCACTATCCTCCGTTCATAGCGGCGATCTGCCACTCATCCCTATCCTGCATTTCCTTCCTGTCCTGTTCCTTGGGACTTTCTCCATCTCCACTGACCCACTTTAACTGTCAAATTTACTGTCTAGCAGTCAGTTCACTGGAGGGAAGAGAATGGATTCACAGAGCACATTTATCGAGCAAAACAGTCAGTGAGAAATGAGCAGAAATAGTGTTAGAGAGAGCGAGAACTGACTGAAACAGACTGGAAATGACTGAACAGAGGGGGAGGGGGAAGGAGTTTGCGGAACAAGGACAACAGTTATTGATTTTGATAAGAAAGAACGTGTGTGTGTGTGTGTGTGTGTGTGTGTCATTGTCACCTTGGGCAACAACAATCTCAGCTTGTTTTGTTACAACACTAAGGGCCTCAATTAATGAGGGGGAGAAGGGGGAAGAGAGCCTTTGTAAATCAGGTCCTAAGTCAAGAAATGGAAGGGCAAATAGTGTTAGCCATGTGCTAGTACAACCTCTCATTCGAAAAAATCTAAAAAGCAGAGAGAGAGAAAGGATATAGGTTCGTAAAAATAGTCCAGTCCTAGAAAGGAGTGGATTTCCAGGATACCTGTAACCCTTATTGAACCAAGCTTTTCAAGTCAAACAATCAAGCAAATCCCTTTCTTTGGGAGTTTCATGGAGAGATAGAACGACTACACGTGGAAGGGGAGATCCGATGGATAGGCTGTCGTCCTGTGTTCTGCGTTTCAGAGTAACTTTCAAACAGCTCTGCGCAGCCGCATATGCACGCGTGGAGATCTACGATAGTATTTTATAACCCGCACAGCTTATAAAATACGCATATTTCTACTCTGCAACATATGGGCAGATACATGCAATGCGTTGAGAGCGAGTTTTTCAATGCATTGAATGTGAGTACATTTCCTACCGATATTAAAAATTATACACGTAAAATCCAATGTATATGTGGAAGTCGGTATAATTTTTAAACATGTGCATGTAAATGAAATCGACAGTTTTCCAATTTCCCCACCAGTTCACCCAGTCCTTCTCCAGGTCATCGAGACCCTCCTGCTTCTTCAGCCTGAAGCCCCCCCCCCCCCCATTTCACCCAGACCTCCCACCTAGCCAATAAAGAAGCCTGATATCAATTACGCAAGATAATTAGCAGGTGTACAGTTTCGCAAGTTAAGTTGCCAGATGTGCACACATATGTCTCTTATAAAATAGTGATCTCCATGCATAATCAGTGGCCCCATCCCAGGATGCCCCTTTTCCCCATGAATATGTACAAGTGGGACCTGAAGTGCATGCGTGCTTTCAGCGTTTTTGAAATACCAATTGTGCGCATATCTGCTCGTTTCTACACGCGTCCCTCTTTGAAAATTCACCCCTTTGCGTTGCCGAGTCTGTAGAAAGTTTGCGTGTCTTGTTTTAGCTAATCAAGTTTCCCAGGCTGCTTGTAATTTGCAGGAGAAGCCTCCTGGAAGTGGACAGTAAGGAAGTCATCAACTTTTGCATACAATTTATTCTAAAACTTATATCCTGCTTTTCTCAACCAAAACTGTCCAAGGCGGATTCCAAAACAGCCATCCACCTTAAACATATTTTACATTAACATGACGTACACCCAGCAGCCAGCACTCTCTCCCTTTTTATCTTTTAATCCGCCAGCCACCCTCCCCCCTAAAAACCTCCCTAAACGGCTGTATTTTCAGCAGCTTTCAAAAGCAAGTTTAGTAGATGATAGGGGTGTACAGCTGTTTTGAAATAACTTGAAAAACACATCAGAACACTCCGTTTCATTACATATCGTTTAAAACAAAATGAAAACACCCGATGAAATTCCATTTCATTTCATTTTGCTATGTGGCCCTTGGCCTGTCACTGCCAAAGACACTTCCAACTCCCCGGTGCCACTGCAATTTTAAAAAATTAACCCCCCCAGACCTTCCCCATCATTCCACCCTCCCCAGAACCCACCTTACCTCATCTGTGGGGGTCATAGAAGACGAAATGAAAAGTGCTGTACTTCGACTTATTCAACTTCCCAGGAAAGAGCAAGAAAGATACAGGAAGGCTGGGTTAATTTTTTTTTTTATTGTGCTGGTGCTTGGAGCTTTGACAATGTTTTTGAAATGCACCACCAAACAGCACAAAAAAACCCAACAAATTTAATTTAGTTTTTCATTTCATTTTGAAATGACACAAAATAAAACAGAGTGTTTTGATATTGTTTCAAAATGAATGCACACACCTAATAACAGAAACAGGCTTTATTCACAATACTAACTTTGCAGTTCCGAGCCTAAGAACATAAAAACATAATAAGTACCATGCTGAATCAGACCTGTCCATCAAGCCCAGCATCCTATCTCCTATAGCTGCCAGTCTGGGTCAGAAATACCCAACAGGTCCCAACAAATACTAACTTTTCTAGCTCACAGAATTAATCCAAGTCTATTTTCCATGAACAAACACAATTATTAACACTAGGAAACAAATACTAACTTTCACTAACTCATAGAATTAATCCATAATATATTTTCCCCAAACAAACACAAATAATTAATACTAGCAGAGAAATACTAACTTTCACTAGCTCATAGAATTAATCCATAGTCTATTTTCCCTGAATAAACACAATTATTAACACTAGCAAATACTAACTTTAAAAAACTAGCAGACAATATACGCAGCCAATAACAGTTTAACCTGTTAAGAAATTTTTCTCAAGATTTAAGCAAGCCCAATTTAACCGCCAGCATATAAAGGTTCTACAGTCCTGTATTTTGGTTCCCTTTTGCAAGTGTCATGAAAGTGGAATTTATGTAGCAACTTTTATAGTCCCTATATCCCGCAGCACTTTGCAAATACTAATTTTTATGTGCTAGCTCATAGTGGGAAGAGAAGAAAATAAAGCTTTTTTTTTTTTTTTTTACTCGCTACTCCAACAAGTAGCGGCAGCCAGGGGAGAGTACTCAGAGGTAGGCGTGGTGTGGAACGCACACAGTGGTATGAACTGCAAGATAAGGCCTGAGTGCCAGTGGCCATTCCTGTGGACTTTTAGGGTGGCCTTTGATTGGTCCACTGCCACTGGGAGGGAAAAAAACACCCTGCACATGCTGCATCCATGATTGAAGACCTTGAGGAGCAGAAGGCAAAGCAGATCACGACAGCAAGAAGAGCCTGGCCCCTGCTCCAGCCCAAACTTGGTCCAGCAGTTGGCTGTAGTGGAGAAGGAGAGGCAGACCGAGGCAGTACAGACCACTGCCCCGGGGCTCACCCTCACCCCATGGTGAGAGTGGGAGCAGAGCAGCAGAGGCGGATCACAGAAAACCCAGCCCCATCCTCTCCCCACAGCACACTTAAAAATTAGAGAGGGAGCAGCCCAGGGCCTGATGGCCACCCAAATTGGAGAGCCTTCCTCCTCCTGATGCCAGAGGGGCAGGAAACACACAGCCTTGCCAGCAGCAGGAAGAGGTTGACCCTCCCCCCCCCCCCAATGTAACCAGCAGCAGGAAGATCACAGCCTTGAGGGAGGGGGCGGATCCCAGTGTTGCCAGCAACAGGAAGAGCACCGCAGAGGGAGCCGTGGAGGCCCCGGCGTTGCAGACTGTGCGTCTACTTTTCCAGGGTCTTAGCTACTGGCAATGGGAGCCAGTGGCAGTGTAATGTGAGGGGGCAAGGGAAGGGAGTGAGGAGGGCTGGGAGTGGGAGGTGTAATGGAACAGAGACAGCTCACACACACACCCACACACACACACTCCGGCCTACCAGAGTGTGTGCAGGTACAGCACAGAAGCAGCAAAGTCAGATAAATATACATTACATTCACCCCCACCATGGCTGAAGAACAGCAGGGGTGGGGGGGGACAGAGCAGGCGGCAATGGCCAATGGGAGGTTGTGAAGGAGACTCCCTAGTCAGACTCCCCGGTCCACAAAATCCGCTCCGATTAAAAACCTGCGAGGAGCACAGGAATGCTCACCTGCAGCGATTAAAGAGTCTGTACTCCGGCGTTTCTAAGCTTTTCTGGTCAGGATCCCATTTTTAGCTCGAGACAGGATGACAGAAACCACCACAAACTGAAACGGTTAAATCTGATACTGTCTCTTAAAACTATTTACAGGCTGCGGTCTTCCTGCCCTGCTTTATATTTAGGGACCTTAGCTTTTCAGTTTTGCTTTATTTTGCCTGAAAATTTCAATGTTAGAACAAAAATGAAATCAGTGGGAAAAAAAACCAAAACAAAAAAGACTTTTCCCACTGCTATTTCTCCTGTGTGTTACATCCAAGTCGTTTTCCCAGGGGCATCTTTTGCTATCACATTGAAACTCCCAGGAAAATGATCCCCTAAAACTAGCTGATGTAATTACCAAGCCATACCCCCCAGTCGGTATTACCGTATTTTTCGCTCCATAAGACGCACCTGACCATAAGACGCACCTAGGATTTAGAGGGGGAAAAGTTAAAAAAAAAATTTTGTGCTAAACCGGCTCTGTCCCCGGGCGTCTGTGCATCTTATGGAGCAAATTAGGGGAGTGCATAACTTTTTTTTTCTCCCCATTTTGTTTTCGGGTCTGGGGAGGGCCATTTCGGTCCACTCCCTAGATCAGAAAACTTATCTTTCTCTTTCTGTGGGAACCCCCCACCAAACAAAAATAAAACCCCATCCCAACCCTTTAAAATTAATTAACAACCCCCACTCTCCTGACCCCCCCCAAGACTTGCCAAATTAATTAACTACAACCCCCCACCCTCCTGACCCCCCCAAGACTTGCCAAAAGTCCCTGGTGGTCCAGCGGGGGTCCGGGAGCGATCTCCTAGATTTGGGCCATCGGCTGCCAGTAATCAAAATGGCACTGACGGCCCTTTGCCCTCACTATGTCACTGGGGTCGACCATTGACAGCGGTAGCCCCTGTGACATAGAAAGGGCAAAGGGCCATCGGTGCCATTTTGATTACTGGCAGCCGACGGCCCAAATCCAGGAGATCGCTCCCGGACCCCCGCTGGACCACCAGGGACTTTTGGCAGGTCAGGAGGGTGGGGGGGGGGGGGTTTGTTAGATTTTTAATTTTTTTTTATATTCGCTCCATAAGATGCACATACATTTTCCCCCCACTTTTGGGGGGAAAAAGTGCGTCTTAAGGAGCAAAAAAATACAGTAACGTACATAGTTTGACTGTCCATATAAACTCCTGTTATACCCCCTCCCACAGTTACTAATGTAATCAGTTTGACTGTTCATGTAATCCTATGATTTTACTTGCATTTCTTGTTGTCCTTTTCCTGTATATATTATATAGCATTGTTATCCATTAAATATATTATATATCACTTTTATTATGCTGTTCACCCAAGTTTAAAATCATATATGCCATCATGTTTCCTGTCAAACGCCTCTGGCGTAATGTTTCTGTTCAATGTACACCGACGTGATATCTTAGATGAACGTCGGTATATAAAAACCATTAAATAAATAAATAAATACATTTCGGAGTGTAAGGCCCGCGCCGCCTCCCAGAGTTATTAATGTAAACCGTTGATTTCCATGTAAACTGTTGTTATACCTGTAAACCGGAGTGAAGGCCATCGCTAAACTTCGGTGTATAAAAACATACAAAGAAAAATAAATAAAATAAAACTGAAAATGGAGGCCCCTGTTTATAGTTTGCTTCTCTTCTCCTCCTCTTCACCTCCCCAATGTATAATCAGCAAGGCAGAAGGATCCAGGTTGTTCTAAATGAAATGAGATAATTGAATAAATGCATTGCACGGAGATGCTGTGCCCTTGTTACGGAAGCGTGCGCCGCCTTAGTGACGTGAAAATGCAGACACAACACCTGGAGAGAATAAAAGAAATTATTTGCGTTCCTTCTCCACTGCTGTCTATCCTATTTTGGCTTGACTTAATCAAGTTGCAAGGATGTGACAAATTCTGTACTGAAATTAAAAGGCGAATTAAAATTCCAGGCCAGAAAACTGCAGTACCAGAGGCGAAGTACAAAGGGAGAGACTGAAAAAAAAAATCAAAGGCAGCAAGAGGGAGATGGTGAGATAAGAGGGAGAGGAGAGAAAGGAAGGGGGAAAAGGAGGAGGAGTTGGGAACGAGAGACTGAAGAAGTGAAGAAGAAGGAAGGAGAATGAGCAGAGCCAGCAGTAAGGACTGCACGAGTGCCTGGAGAACATTTTTTTTGGGAGGGTGGATGGGGGCCATGGCAGAAGTAAATAAGGGATGTGCGAAATCAATAATCATAGAAATAATTACAATTAGCCATTAAAATAGAGGGAGGAAGAAAATAAATGACCCCTGTTGCCCCCCCCCCCCCCCCATGCACACCCATTTAGGGGGCTGTTCCTCTCCCGGGAAGCTCATCCTCTGCTGGAGCAGAAGACAAAGCCGCCAGTGGCGCTTAGGAGCCCAAAGCACAGAAAAGATGCAAGAAGCCTTTCTACCAAGGCATCCGTAAATTGCAGCAGCACCGTTAACAGTGCTGCAGGGAAAAGGTTAATTTAAAGGAGCTTCCAGAAGTTCCTTCAGGCTGTATGAAATGGTCCTTTTGACGCTGGTTTAATGAACCTTATTTCCTAGTAAAAGGAAGCTAAGACAGGAGGGGGAGGGGGGCGGCGAGCTGCATCCTGAGAGCGCCCACGGTAGGGCCACTGAGTGTGCCTACAGTCCCCAAAGAGTTAACGTGGGCCTTTGCGCGTCCTCTGTGGTAGCTCAGCTTGCACCGTTAGAGTGAACAAAATCTCTTCGTTGTCGAGTCAACTTGGATTTATCAAGCAGTATCTAATGGTGCCGCCATGAGTTAACGGCGCAGGAGGTCTCAGCACAGCACCTACCATGGCTGCAGTTAAAGTTCTTGGTCTCTGGGTCTTAGCCAGAGACATTATCCATATTAATAAGGGCTTTAATGGCGGTAAGATGATACCCTCAGGTGCTCTTGGGTTTTGAGAACATCCAGGAGCAGCCGAGAAGCGCTGGCACCCTTCGAACGCGCAGTAAGAGGAGGTGGAAGTGCTTGAAAGCTTCCCTTCGCGGCGTCTGTGTTCACGGGAAGCATTACTCAGTTGGGGCAGAAGGTCCGTCGCCCGTTTCACCTCGTGTTGCACACATGGCATAGTTTGGTTTGAGATAAATAGGTGGCAAGTGCCGCTGCCAGGCCTCGGAAGGTTTTCTAGCCACCCTGCTCGTGACAAAAATCCATGTTGGTAAAGATCAACAATAGAAACTTCTTTCAGCTGTGTTGATGGTTGTTTTGTCACCTCTGACTTTTGCTGCTTTCTCGGTCTCGTAGACTGTTTCTTGAAAGGTACCCAAGATTTGTCATAAACACACACACACACACACACATCTGACTGCGTGAACGAAAACTTCAAAAGGACGAATTGTTACCCACAAGTCCCAGCAGCAACCTCGTGCTAATTAGCTCTTCGCATTATCTTGCACTTTATTTTTATACTTCACAAGCTCTGAGATGCAGATAATGTGGGAAAAGGCTTAAGCATGAAATTAAAAAAAAAAAAAAAAAAAAAATGCATTCCCATCTATTGGCCGCATGATAAGACCCATTAGGGCCAGGGCAAGGAATTTTGCAGCCCTGGATGTCTTCAAATCTTTGCATCCCCTACATGCGGACCTCTAGTACTACTGGCAATGACTCCGCTTCCCATTCCCCTGCCCCCCTCCCCACATACTTCCACCGGCCTGCTCAGGTCCTCTGTGGGCCTCCCAGGCCCCAGTTTCAGCCTCCGTGCCCTCACCATCTCCACAGCAGCACTGCTCCTCTCCCTGCCTGGCGGGAAGAAGGCGGGGAAGTCAAGCAGACTCATGGCCACTATGTTCACAGACATGGGTTCAAGGTAGCAAGGAGGACCCGAGCCGGTAGAAGATGGGGTGGAGGGGGCACGCTGAGGGACAACAGTGGCGTTATGGTGCAGGCAAGTAGGGGGGGGGGGGGGAAGGGGTAGCCATGGCGTTGGAGGCCTTTGGAGGGGCATCTTTTACTGCATCCTACAGCTTGCTGCCGTAAACAGTGACTTCTGCTGCCTAATTGGTCAAACCAACCCTAGCATACATACAGAAGGGTTGAATTAGCATGAATTTGAAACTTGTAAGCAGTAGCACCAATCTTCACATGATGGACTAATGAAAAATGGACACATTCGGTGATCCACCTATATTAAATTAGCAGTAAGCGGAGTCTCAAAGAGTCACAGTCTAATGTCACCTTTGGTTTATCTTAACATTTAATTAACAGTTACATTATATTTTGAAAGAAAGAACTCATAATCAAGCCATAGGGAGTTGCAAGTGACTTTTAAGCCTCAGGTTGAATATCACAGATTCCACTTCTTTTATTTCATGGTTTGTAACTGCAGACAAAGAGAACAGTAGGAGGGACAGCTGGCGATCACAGATAGTAGAAATAGGGGGAGCACGGCCCTGCATGCTTGCTCAGTCATGCGAAGCTTTAAAGGGCCTAAGAGGAGATGGTACAAGCCAATGAGCGGAGCGGCGATATGCTTGCAAAGGGCTTCTTAGAAGGCTGGGCTGACCTGCACTGAGGCACAGCTGCATTAGGTTTCCAGGAAGACTGCGGTAACCTTCACGGAGTGCCTGGATGTTTCAGACAACGGCCTCGCTCGTGCTGGCGCCTGTTGGACTGTTACAAAACTTGCTGGTAAGACATAGGAAGGGGCTTGGGCACTGGAATAAGTATGGGATTTATAAGGACCAAAAACGGAAGATTAGGCCTGGAATAACCTACCAGTTAGAGGCAAACACTGCAATGCAATTTAAACATACCTGGGACAGATGTGGGAACAGTGTTGAGAAGTCAGGTAATAGACATTTGGGGGGGAACTGGTGTTGGTTTAACTATGGGTACATGAGCAGATAAATTCCCAAAGTGGTAGAGAACAAGGGGAGAAGACCACTGGGAAGACTGGATGGGCCAAGTTCTCTCTCCATCTGCTATCATTTACTATGTTAATATGGAAATATTTTTGGAACAGGAATGGATATTCTGTGCTGTAAGGGGCGGATGTGTCCTGGGACCTGTTGGATAATTCTTATGTTGGTGCACTGAAAGGTGTCGGTCGTTGCTTGCAAAAAAGAGTCTCACTTTCTCCTGGATCAATCCAGCAATTAGAACTTTGCTCCCAGTGGTGATTTTCTGCCAAGTCGCCGACTTACAACCTTTTTGGAATTCACTTCCTTTTCCCCATTGCTGGCCCTGATCTGATGCCTTATTTTGTTTTGTTATTAGTGCAATTTTGGCATTCAAACAGTAGTAATTTTTCTGAGTACCTACTTGGAATGTTTACCATGTAGTGTATATAATCATTGCATGAACTGCAGTAAGACTTAGCACTGGATTCATGCAGCCCTCCACTATGCCTTAGTCCAGCACAATTGTCATCCCTGGAATGGCTTTCCAAACATAACCATTTGTCTTTTTTTTCATGGCTGCCCATGTTCTCATAGGACAAATCTGATATCTTGACATTTTCCTGCCATTATCGTTTTGTTAGTGGTAACGCTCATGTGTGGTAGAGTGGAGAAGGAAACAGGAAAACAAGGAAGACAGAAAACTAACTTGTAGCAGATGTAAAACAAACTTAAGAAAATGTTTTGTTTCAGTCAATGCAAAAGGAAGCGGTGGAGTGTGTTGCCAGATAATACGGTCAAGGCTAGAGCTAAGTTTTAAAAAGTTTTGGACAAGCTTCTGGAAGACAAATCCATGATAATTATTAGCCAGATAGACTTGGATATCTCCACCATTTACTCCTGGGAGTGAGCAATATGGATCTGCCAGGTACTAACAATTGATCCAGACTGGCAACTGTTGGAGGATGCTGGACTTGATGGGCCATTGACCCATCTGACCCAGCTTGGCACTTCTTTGTGTTCTTAAGGTGGATGGATAGAATCAAAAAAGCCACTATAATGTCTTTGTAGCAACTTCAGAAAGCAATTAGTGATAGGTTGCCTTGGAAAGAGAGCTATCCCTGGGGTCAACAGGAGTTGATAGCAATATTACAAAAGAAGACCCTGGAGAAGGACCGTCACTTGTTATCAAGACTGAAGAAGGGGGTGGAGTAGACTAAACTCCATTTATGGAAGAGAATGTATGGGAAGAGCTAAGAAAATTGAAAGTGGACAAAGCCATGGGGCCTGATGAGGTTCACCCCAGAATACTGAGGGAACTCAGAGATGTGCTGGTGGGTCCACTATGTGACCTGTTCAATAGATCTTTGGAAAAGAGTGTAGTGCCTAGTGATTGGAGAAGAGCAGTGGTGGTCCCGCTTCACAAGAGTGGGAGCAGAGAAGAGGCTGGAAACTACAGGCTGGTTAGCATCACCTCGGTGGTGGGAAAATTAATTGAGACTCTGCTGAAAGAAAGGATGGTGGGTTGCTCGATCAGAAGCAGCATGGATTCACCAGGGGAAGGTCCTGTCAGACGAATCTAATTGATTTCTTTGATGGGGTGACTAGCGAACTGGATCAAGGAAGAGCGCTCGATGTAATTTACTTGGATTTTAGTAAAGCTTTTGATACGGTCCCACACAGAAGACTCATCAACAAAATGAGAAGCTTGGGAGTCAGCTCCAAAGTGTTGGCGTGGATTACAAACTGGTTGACGGATAGAAGACAAAGGGTGATGGTAAATGGAACCTACTTTGAAGAGAGAATGGTGTTAAGTGGAGTGCACAAGGATTGGTGTTGGGACCGGTTCTGTTCAACATCTTCGTGAGTGACATTGCAGAAGGGATAGAAGGTAAAGTTTGTCTATTTGCGGATGATACTAAGGTCTACAACAGAGTGGACATGCCGGAAGGAGTACAGAGAATGAGACAGGATTTAAGGAAGCTGGAAGAGTGGTCAAAGATATGGCAGCTGGGATTCAATGCCAAGAAATGCAGAGTCATGCATCTGGGGTGTGGTAGCCTAAAAGAATTATATGCTTTGGGGGGTGAAGGGCTGATGTGCACGGAGCAGGAGAGAGATCTTGGGGTGATAGTGTCTAATGACGAAGTCGACGAAGCAGTGTGACACGGCGATAGCCAAAGCCAGAAGAATGCTGGGCTGCATAGAGAGAGGAATACCTAGTAAGAAGTGATAATTCCCTTGTACAGGCCCTTGGTGAGACCTCACCTGGAGTACTGTGTTCAGTTCTGGAGACTGTATCTCAAAGGAGAGAGAGACAGGATGGAGGCGGTTCAGAGAAGGGCGACCAAAATGGTGGGTGGTCTCCATCGAATGACTTATTCGGGTTCCTTAACCTCTCCTCATATGTATACCCTGGAGGAGAGGAGGAGCAGACCTTCAGATGCTTGAAAGGTTTTAATGATCCATGGTCGTCAACAAACCTTTTCCATTGGAAACAATTTAGTAGAACTAGGGGTCACGATTTGAAACTCCAGGGAGGAAGACTTAGAACCAATGTCAGGAAATATTTCTTCACTGAGAACGTGGTGGATGCCTGGAATGCCCTTCCGGAAGAAGTGGTGAAGACTAAAACTGTGAAGGATTTCAAAGCGGCATGGGATAAACACTGTGGATCCCTAAAAAGCTAGAGGATGGGAATAAATATAAAAGCTAAACCGGCACAGAGCGGCAGTTACTACCCTTAAGGGAAACATGGGGGTGACCTGCACAGAGCGGCAATTTCTACCCTGGGAAGCTTGCAGGACAGACTAGATGGACCATTTTGGTCTTTTTATGTCACCATTATTATATTATGGCACTTAGCAACAATAATAAATGTACAATAAGGTAAGACAGAACGTAGGTTGTGCTTTTTACTATGCAGAAGTGTTACCAGATGCAGGCTGGGCTTGTTAGAGTTGCTTACCTTATGGTGTGTCTTTTGTGGTAGGGATCCATATGCTAAAAGCACCTGTCGCATGGGAATGGCACCTATTAACTTATGTCGTACTTTACCAGAGGCCATTGCCTGAAAACCTATCTCAGGCTCATGATGGATTGCATTTGGAATTGTTCTCTTATGTGCAGTGTTGTATCATTATTTGATTTTCATCCAACCAGTAGACCAAAATGTTAGAGATATTATATCAGAGGGGATTAGTGGTCCAAGCAACTCAATAACTAATTTGCTGAGAGATCACTGAGAGAATTCACAGAAGGCAGAACTAATAACCACAGGCATGGGACCAAACTTCTGTCTAATCAAGGGATTCAGATATTGCTTCAACAATTTAGATATTTTTGTAATATACTGTATATACAGGACTAAGGGAACTTATATAGTTTAGATCTTTATATTTTATTCTAAAATGTTATTTACTATAGGATGAAAAGCATTCAAGCTAGAAAAAGGCAATTTAAATACAATTATCCTCAACTCTCAGAAGAGGCCCACAATGACAAATCAGTTATTGTAGATCTCATACAAAATGCATATTTAAATTAAGTACGGCCAAGCATTGTGAGTGCTGGAGCAGCTGGAGCACGCAATCTTTCAGTAATAAAGGGCCACTGAAAAGACACCAGCCTAGGACAGAGGAGCTTAAACCACAAAGGTGAGATGTGAAGAGTGAGGAAACATGTTTGTTTTATCATCATCATCATCCTCCTCAGACTGTTTTCTCCAGCACATTCTGCTCAATATTTGGTTCCAGTAGATGCTGAGGTTTAACAAGAAGCTGAAAAGAATGGGAACTCGTTGCAGTTCAAGACACAAATTGTTGGAAAGTGAGTTATACACACAGGGTTCTCTGTCAATGCTTTACAGTGAACACCTACGGCTTAAATTTTTTAAAAACCGCTGAGCAGCAAAGAAAACCAGTTATCTTTAGTTTCTTAGCATTCAGACAGATGAATCCAGAATCAGTGGGATATGCACCTCTACCAGCAGATGGAGACGGAGCAAAGCTAACGTCATAGTATATACACCCCTGCAGTGACATCAGCCTGCCAGTATTCTCCGTCTCCAGCAGATGGTGGATGTGCATCGCCCTACTGGGGATTGCTTCTGGATTCATCTGACTGGACACTAAGAAATGACTACTTTTACCTGATAATTTCCTTTTCTCTAGGACAGACAGATGAATCCAGCTTCCCGCCCTTGGCTGCCAAACGATTCCGCTATGGTCCTCCTGCAGGACTAAGAGTTTCCAGGGATTACAGGTAAGTGTTAATCCAGTCCCTAGACCAGTGTTAATATATTCTGTGTCTGAGCTCAGTGTTTCTTGTTGTTTGAATACTGTACTGATTGTCTGTTTTTAATCAAGTTTTTTGCTAGTCTGTCCACAGTTGCCTTTGAAGACAATACTGGCAGGCTGATGTCACTGCAGGGCTTATATATACCGTGACGTCAGTTTGCTCTGTCTCCATCTGCTGGTAGAGGTGCATAACCCACTGGTTCTGGATTCATCTGTCTGTCCTAAAGAAAATGAAATTATCGGGTAAGTAGTAATTTCTCATTGAATTTTCAGTCAAATCTCAATGGCTAAAAATTTTCAGCGGAAAGTTCTCCCAAATCTAACTGGTCTAAATGATTTGCCCTTGCTATTTGTGCGCCCAGGGTAGTCTGGCTAATAATTTAGCCAGCACTGATTTTTAGGGATGAGCATCGTGTCTGGTTTTCAGGCTATTCATGATGAATATGCATGAGATATATGTTCGGAAAATGGAGGCAGCGTGCATGCAAATCTCTCTCTCCTGCTTATTCATTGTGGATATCCTGAAAAACCAGAGCTGTTGGCAGCATTCAGGGAGTGGAGTTGCTGCCCCGGTGTATGAAATTCAGTATTGGTCTGCCATAGTTCTCGAGGCACATAATGCCAATTAAAGCCAGAGTTATTGCTTGCTTTTTTTTTTCCTATGACAGGATGAGAGAGAGAATCTCTTGATATTGGCATTTGACCTTTTTTTTTTTTTCTCCTCTTTAAACTAAAATTACAATTATGGGTTGAAAAGAGTGAGCAGGGTTTCAGAGTGTTTTCCATAGCAATCAGCCATGCTGCTCCCTTAACTTCAGCATCAATGACAGTTCTCTGGCCCGTCCGTTAACTGTTTTAATTCTGTCATCTTTTAAAGGAAAGGTTCTTGTATTTATGAGCTCAGGACCCTCCAGTTCTTAAATACTCTATCCTGTGGATTTTCCCCACTAGATTTTAATTCGCTTGCTCAAGTCTGTAGCAGTCCATGTGTTCCTTCATTCTCCAGTCCCTTTCCCTTTCGTGTCACGTCCTCCGCGCTTTATATCAGGGGTGGCCACAGGCAGGCCTGCTTTACAGGATATATATACAATGAATATGCATGAGATAGATCTGAATACAGAGGAGGCAGCATGCAGATTTCTCTCATGCAAATTTATTGTGGATATCCTGAAAACCAGGCCTGTTTGTGGCCCTGTAGGCCACATGTACCACTACATATAGAGCAGATTTGGTTAGAAATGTCTCTGAGGTCTGGGAAATACGTACAGCATCGGAAAGGCAGAATATCAATCAAATAAATAAATGAATGAATGCAGAAATCTTAGCTGTCATAAGAACTCCTCTGAGCTTGTCATAAGTGTCACAGGAGTTGTAAGTACCTGATGGCTTTAAGAGAGGCCCAGAACTTGATTGTGGATTAAAAATAAAAAAAATAAAAATCTAAAACAGCATGTAGAAAAAGACAGTGTGGCTGGCAGGTTAGCCCACATGGCTAGGCAGTAATAAAGGTCAAACACCCTGTAATTTACTCTCCTGTTCATCCTTCTGCTCTGAGTTGATGAAGAGAGCTTAGCTCTCGGAAGCAAGTCACAAATCTGAAAGCTCTCACCCAGCGCTGGTTCGCTGACCTTTATTTTTATGCAAAGATGATATAAAGCACAAAAAACAAACAAATAAATAAATCTCCCCTTACTGCTCCATCCACAGAAGAGTTGTGGCGACATTTGCTGGTTTAAAAAGTAAAAACTATAATACTATGATGTGGAAGACTCAACCAACGATGCTGGCTCAATCAGAACTGGGATCTTTGCAGGCTGTGATCCCGTCCATCTGAGCAACAAAGGCCTGGAGACCCTCGTGCAGGCCCATTTTCTCAGATGTGTCCATCCCCTGCCGTAGGCACTGGCGAAGCCAGGCAAGTCAGTATTCATAAAACGAGAGGTTACGAGAATTTGACGAGGAAATGGTGCCTGCCCACTCTTAACAGCTTTTGTCTACCCGATTTTCTCTTACATGCCCGAGTGCATAGCTCAGTCTCAATTTGGCTGGCATCCAGGAAGGTCTCACGTTGGACACTTAAAGGACGTTGCATTTAAATGATGTGAAATTGCCCCCCCGCATGTCCATGGGCGGGGGAAGGGGGCTGGCTGTATTAAATGCGACACCGGGTGATGCTGTGCCACGGAAAGCAAAGAAAGGAAAACATCACCTCTGTGCGTATCAGTCACGTCCTGGGTTCACTCCGTGTCAGCCTTCCCCGTCCTCGGCGCTGCCCGTTTCTCTCTGCAGGAACAATTCCTTCCACCTGTGCCGGGATTCCTGCTGCGTTTGTTTCCATAGATACACAAGCGATACTGGAATACCCTGACTGATAAAATATCTAAGAATGGAGGGATTAATGAGCCCATGTGCATCGGAGCTACTGCAGCAGCAAGGATACCTCGGCTGCTCCTTTTTTTTTTTTTGTTTAACACAAAAGAGAGGATTGAAACAGAGATCACGTGCTAAGGATTTTATTTCATCTTTTTATGCCACTCTTGTGTCGCTTTGCCAGACTTGGCAGAAGCCCAGAAGATAAAACGTTCTCCCATATGTTTAAATCGTTGCTCTTTTCTTAGGAGACGGCTCTGGAAGAGAGAGAGAGAGAGAGAGAGCGCAGAGGAATGGTGGCAGTGCCCAGTGGCACTTTCAGCAGGGCAGAGACTTAAAAGACCTGCCCTCGTAGAGTAGCCTGTCGGTTAGAGCGGCGGGCTACGAACCAGGGAGACCAGGGTTCAAATCCTACTGCCGCTCCTTGTGACCTCGGGCAAGCCGCTTCACCCTCTTAGTACCCGGATTCAATGAGGGTTTTTCCTCCCCATAGATCGCAAAATGGGAGAAAAGCCTTCGTGAATCAGGCCCTTAGACCGTAAACCTTCCGGGGACGGGGAATTACCTACAGCGCCTGAACGTATTCCGCTCTGAAGTGCGAAAAACTGGAATATTTAAATTTAAAAAAAAAAAAAAATCAGATAAAAACATGATGGGTCCCTCGGCTTCCTGGTTCGGAATTCTCTGCATTCTGTCTGTCAGGTTTCATTATTCCCGGAGCCCTGGCGAGAAATAAGAGGAGCGATGACGTGGCAGGGCATTGCCAGCACGGAAGAGACAGGCAGGAACGGCCAAGAGAAAAAAAAAAAATAAAAAAAAGAGAGAGAGAATGGGTCTGCAGCTCAATGGGGAGAAAGCACAAGATGCAGCAGAAAATATAAAAGAAGGATAATATGAAAGAGAAGGCAAGAGGACGGGAGGGAGGGAACATCAATTTCTGCCTGCATGATACACTATATAAAATAATCAGAGACGGGAGCAGTGGGATGTTTCTATTTTGCGGCACCTCGGCGAGCTGAACTCCCTGTGATTTTCTCCGCGTGGTTTCCGTGTACTCGGTAATTGAATTCTATTCCTAATGCTGCTGATGGGCTCGAGCCACAGCTAAATCCCATCGGCTGAGGACTGTGCCTTCACAGTTACATCCGACAGCATTTAAAGCCTTGTCATTTCTTCCACGGCTACGTTAGCCGACTAAGATCCTCGGGCGAGCGCGGCCGAGTGCTCGGGCGTGGTCCGATGGCAGCGTGAAAGGGTGGGAAAAAAAAGGGGCGGCGGTGCCCAGCCGCGACGAGCTGACAGGTTCGCTCGGCGCACCCGAACGGCCCCTGCAAGAAGAGTGGACGGTGACCAGAATTCTGGACAGGGTCCGTGGGGTGACTAGGAAATGTCTGGAAGGACTGGGTCTCGGCGGTTAAGAGCTTGTTCTCAGCTTTATATCATTTTGAGGCCAAATTTTCAAACACGTTTTTATCCAGGTCGACGGGCATGCCTGAAGGACTGCCCTGCTCGGCAATGGGCTTAACCAGATCGCGAGGAAAGAGCATATATAGGTCAGGGAGGAAAACAATGCAAGTAGATTTGATATTAAAAAAAACAACGTGCATGGTTCTCTCCCCCCTCCCCAATAGAAAATGTAAACAGGTGCTTTTAACGGGGGCAGCGTTTTTGCCTTAAAACGATTCTCATTTGTAGTTGGACTTGATCCTTTTGGGTGTCTGATTACACCATATGGATGCTCTGTTTCTTTCATGCTTTACGGTGCCTTGAGACTTAATCGGGGCTTTCTGCTAGGAGCTGTTATCTGAGCAAGGATGGCCTAGAGGATAACCAGTGGGGCGAGAAAACTTAACTGTTTCTTTATCTACTTTACTTTTTTTTTTTTTTTTTAAGACCGAGCTTCCCAAACCTTTACCCAGAATTCACATGACCCCAGAAGATGACCAAAACAAATTAGCAGGGGTGCATTCCCCCTCAATCAGTCCACCTTAATCTTCCCTGTACTCCAGCTGATACCCTTATTCAACTTCCAAGTGGACCTTCTCTCTTAACCCCCCCAAGCCCTTCCTTATAAATGCCAACTGATCCTCTGTCATCCCCCATCTCTCTCAACCCATCCCCTCTCAGCTCCTCCATCCCCCCAGCATCTCTTAATCCTCCCCCCTCTCTCACCCCCCCCCCCATTTCCGATTTCTCTCCAGCTGATCCAATCCTCAAAACCCTCCTGCATTCAAACACCCCCTCCTCTCCTCCAAACCTCCCAGACCAGGGTCAGTGGCACCATTTTCCTTTGAACTCCGGATCAAAAGTGGATGACAGCTAGTGAAAAAAAAGAGAAGGCAGGCTGACAAAGGGGAGACATTTTTCTTTGGGGCAGATTGAGTGATGGATGAGGAGAATGAAGCAGTGTCAGTCTCCACTTGCCCATGCGTGCTCAGCCTCTCCCTTCCCCTCTGGGCTAGACCCAAGCCCGACAGTGATCGGCAAGCGGGAGAAACATTAGGAGTGGAAGTCAGCATGGGGCCTGCAAGTTAGTGCGAGCTCACAGAGCCTGCAGTGGGCCCCACTCCATCCTCGTGCAAGGCTTCCTGTTACCACTGAAACTCATGCGAGGGCCGGACCACTGCAGGGTTTGTGAGAGCCTGCTGGGCCACTGGGCCCCACACTGACTTCCACCTGAAAAACATTGCTGTTTGAGGCACTTGTGACCCCCATATGGGTCCTGACCCTCAGTTTTGGAAGCCCTGCTGCAAGGTGTTGTACGGCATCACTTGGTACATTATTTCATTCTGAAGTCCTGAGGGCATGCGATAAGTGTCAAGGTCACTGCCATCCGCAATGCCCTACAAGGGTAGATTCCACATCCTGAAGGTTCCTTTCATTTTGCCACATTCAACTGAAACTCCCAATGAAGAGAGAGATTTTATTATTGCAATATTAGAAAGAACAAGATTGGTGCGTGCATGGGATGCAAATAAAAAGACTAAGCTGAATTATTTAAAAAAATGGATCACAAAGCAGAGAGTATAGGAAATCATTCCATGTAGAAAAGGAACAAGGTATTTGTGCCATGATTCAGCCGAATAGCTGATTCTGGAAGGGAAAAAAAAAAAAGAGAAGAATGGACAGTCTTTCTAATATATGAGTATTTGGTTTCTGGAGCATGCAGTCCCCTAACTGTTCAATATGATAATTGTCAAAACAAATTTAGAATCTCCTATTCTGTGGCAAATATTTTTAAGTGCTGCAAGTTGACTTGGTTTGCATGACCTTATTTATTTATTTTATTTATTTAACATTTTTTATATACCGAGGTTCTGGTAACAATGTTATCAATCACTTCAGTTTACATTTAACTTTGGGATGACATAACATAACTTTGGGATGACATAACACCTTCAATTGGTATCTCAATAACATGCTTTGTAGCATAATGAACAGAATTCCTGCTAGGGCCTCATAATTGAGGCCGTTTAAGACACGAGAATTCATAAATTCAGATGATCAGCGCTAAAATTATTTTTCTTCTATCCATGACTTCTCGTGCGTTCATCATCGTCTGCCTATCTTTACAGAGTATCTTGACCAAACTACAGTATGTTTCCAGATTTTCATTACTATCTCCATTCAGAAAAACAAGAAAAATTAACTGTGTCATCTTGGTTTTCCCTCCACAAATTTTGATTTAAAATACATGGAATAGAATTCATTTAGGGGGTCAATTTTTGTTAAGATGGATAGTGGCAAGGTAGTATCTGTGCAACTTAGCTGCTTTTCAAGCCAAAGCTTCCTGGGTCATCTGTCTTAGAAAATTCACTAATCGTATGCTGGTACAAAAGGGCCCAAGTTACCTTTCTTCATGATTAAAAGTTTATTAATCGTCATGTGTCTTGCGCTCTCAAGAGAAGTTTTGACTGGATGTCCCTTCTATGAAAAGGACTCTTAAGAACATAAGAACATAAGAAATTGCCATGCTGGGTCAGACCAAGGGTCCATCAAGCCCAGTATCCTGTTTCCAACAGAGGCCAAACCAGGCCACAAGAACCTGACAATTACCCAAACACTAAGAAGATCCCATGCTACTGATGCTATTCCCTAAGTAAACTTGATTAATAGCCGTTAATGGACTTCTTCTACAAGAACTTATCCAAACCTTTTTTGAACCCAACTACACTAACTGCACTAACCACATCCTCTGGCAACAAATTCCAGAGCTTTATTGTGTGTTGAGTGAAAAATAATTTTCTCCAATTAGTCTTAAATGTGCTACTTGCTAACTTCATGGAATGCCTCCTAGTCCTTCTATTATTCGAAAGTGTAAATAATCGATTCACGTCTACTCTTTCAAGACCTCTCATGATTTTAAAGACCTCTATCATATCCCCCTCAGCCGTCTCTTCTCCAAGTTGAACAGCCCTAACCTCTTCAGCCTTTCCTCATAGGGGAGCTGTTCCATCCTCTTTATCATTTTGGTTGCCCTTCTCTGTACCTTCTCCTTCGCAACTATATCTTTTTTTGAGATGCGGTGAGCCTTGTCTCAGGCCCTTACTGGAATTGCTGGACTCCCTTCGAGCAATTGATGACTTAAAAGTGTTTCATAAACAGCTGAAGGCATTACTATTTCAGGCAGTATTTTCATAGTCTTTTTAATTTTGCTATGTTATAAAGTTTTTTGTCTGACTGTATTTTATTGTGATAATTTTTATTTTATTTTAGTTATTGTTTTATGTTTAATGCTTAAAATTTGTAATCTGCTTAGCAATGTTCTTCAGAATATGCGGAATATAAATATTTTGAATAAATAAATAAGTGCCAATCATGTCTCTAGCATTTCTGCAGCTGGGTTTATGCAGGAAACCATGTATATATTTTGATAATTCAGTTGTGCAGGCATAGCTTACTACTCCAATCCAAAAACACCCACATGGAATGCCTGCTTTAAAAGCGACTAAATACGGTGGCCTAGTTAGCTGCTCTGCATGGAGGCAATTTTCGGCCTGATAGATCTAGCTGGCTATTTCCTTAGTAAGATCTGTTAGGCTAAAAACTCTCCTTAGTTAGCTGGCCAGATCCTTTTCAAAACAGCAATCTCTATCTAGTCTTTACAGGCAAGAAATGCTCAAATGATAATCCACATCTTGTTCCAGTGTAAGAAAATCAACACATCCTGTAGTACGAGTACAGATAAGAAGTTGTTCTTATGGCGACAGGCTCATTTAATTCCAGAATTCCTAAAACTATTGTCGAGAGTGGTTATTAGTATCGTTAACAAAAGTGAATTGCTAAAAAGAAACCAACGCATGTTCAAATTTAGGGGCATATTTACTTAGCCGCGTTAGGCATTTATCGTGCAGTAAACACCTTTCATGCATAAGCGTGGCAAATGCATGCAAAGCAGCTCCTTATTGGCTAATTTCATGATGATAAACTAGCACGGCTTGCCTCAGGAGGAGTAGCTATCTTTCATCAGGGTACTTTCACATGATGGGGTTTTTTTTAAATATGCGGTCAACCATTGCCATTTTCCTGTAGATGGCATAGGGATCAGAGCCTAGGGGGTGTTCCGGGCTCCACTAGGCTACCATGGATATTGAAGGCTAGCCTGGGAGGGTTCGGGGATGGGTGTGGAGCAGAGTGGGAGGGAGGGGATTTTGATGGTAAAGGGGCAGGGTGGTGATTGGGGGAGTGGCCATTACCATGTGACATTTATTACTTATTTTTCTTATTTAAGCCCTGTGGGCTGCCTTCAGAGGAGGCGGGGAGGCCTAGGATAGGGTTCTTACAAGACCCCAGTGGGAGTTTGAGATTGGAAGGGGTTTGCCTAGGGTTACTGCTGGCCTTGAGTGAAGGGAGCCATCATTGCGCAATTTTTCTGTGATACATTTTCCCGGGGAATTTTTCTGCAAGGGAAAATACTGTGCGGGTTCCAGAGCTGCGGTACCCAGTTATTGAAACTTTCAAAGCTCCCACAGTATTTTTTCCCCTCTGTGGAAAAATACCACGGGTTAGTAAATTACCCTCTTGGTTTGGCATCCTTCAGCAGGAGGGAAGGGTAATCCAGCAGGAAAGCATGATAACCCTGGACACTTCCCAGAGGAAGGGTTCACTGGTTCTGAGCTGCAAGTGACAGGAAGAGAGCTTCGGCCAATCAGGAACCATAAATTAGCATATCAGTCGTCAAGGTAATCAACACCTCCTCACAGCAGAATAGGAAGCAGTTTTTGTGCATGAAATACACCATGTAGCCCAGGTTCCTGATTGCTAAGACTATCCACTTATCATATAAATAATCAGTAATGTGACCAGTAAAAATTCACATGAAGGCCGAGTATCTCAAACATTGTGCACTGCAATACGTTGACAATAGGATCATTATTATAATTCCTTGGTTAACGTGACTTTCATGCCATATGCTGTACTCTGTGCACATCTGCCAGTGTCACAACTTCTTTTCAGCCACTAAAGGATGGATGCAATGATAAGTCATAGGGCTGTTAAAATCTGTCAGATGGTAAACATACTTTGTTTTACTCCTTTGTACTAATGGCATACAGTTCTGCCTGTAAAACTATTTTATGCAAAAATATCTTCAGAAGCTGCCAAACAACATCTGGCCCTTTAAGAGACAGCGTTCCCGTTGGACAACAAGTGTCAAGATGCCTTAGCAAGCAGTGGGTGTGATGTCATTCATGACATCATGGCAAGTTTGGACCAATCGGATCCCGTGTGTTTCATGTAATCTGTGGTTACCCTTCCAAACATGGCTGCTGCCTGGACCTTCACAGGATTTAAGAGGCATAACTTAGATTTCCAAAATCAACAACTTAAATGTAACCATTTTTTTCTTTATTGAAAAAGGGATGATTATTATGAGCTGTTATTCGCACTTTCGAAAAAAAGATTGCATAGATGTAAACAACTGTTTACATGGAGCTGTTATAATGTAACACAGGGATGCATCATATTTCTCATATAAATGAGTTCATCACACCATTGTACATAAAGTTAAAATAATGGGAGAATTGATTAACAAAATGAGAATGCGGGTATCAGTCTTAGGTGCTCATCAGTAAGCCGTGGTAAATGGTCTAATGCGGGGACAACTCCAGGTATTTCAAATACCTCATGTAAATCTGGCCCTGGCACTATGTGTATTTAAATGAGCTGATTAAAAACGCTAAACTATGCAAATCAAATAACGCAGCTCCCCTAAAAGAACCGCAAGCCGCGCTATTCGATTTGAATTTGTTTTTACCATAATAATATTTACATGGTCTATGGCTGGATTGCACAGAAAGGCGGTCGTCAGCAATGAAGCTTATTTTTCTCAATTTTTCCCCACGTTGTACTACCCCCCCTGAGTATGAAAGTAGGCTGCAGAGGTAGGGCAAGATCCTCCAGTACTAACCCTTGGGTCTCTGCAGTAGTGAGTGTTATCATTTCTCTGCTTGCTCCTGTGAAAGAAGTCGTGTGCCCAAGACTTGACCGTGTCATAGGGCTGCCTATGGTCCAGAAATTTAGTCCTGCTCCTTTTGGATTTCAGACACCATTGGAACCGGCCCCCTTAGTGAGACTACGCTACCATGAGCCCTTGTTTGCAGCTACTGAGGATTTCCCTCTGCTTTTTAACCTCTTCCCGACGAGCCATTGCAGCAGTAATCCTCTGACTGAAAGGCAGGGATCACAGTTCCCTCTGGAACCCGGCAGACGTCTGCCACTGAACCAGCCAATAGGCGCCCCCGCTAGGGATGCGATTTCATTGGCAATAAAACTTTCCATTTCATTTCCTTTTAAAAAGTTCACGCCCCTTCAAAAAGAAGAGCAAAATAAAAAAGCCATTCAAAGCCCTCCTGCACCCGGAGCCTGCCCTGCTGATGCAGTAATCCACGACGACGACGACAGCTGACCTGGCCCCATTCTGCAAAAATTGTGGTGGCCGTGGGTCATCCGGCACCATTTTGGATTACTGCACTGGAAAGGAGAGCAACTCGGGGGTCGCTCGTGCCCCCTTTTTGACTGTAGATGGGGGTAAAATAGAGTGTGGTGGCGGGAGGCTTTTACCAGCTATTTAATGGTTTAAATAAAAACCCAAACCGAAAACCCCCAAAACAGAAAGCTATCCCCACCATCAAAATGAAATTTAAAAACTAATCCCCCCGCACATCCCTGGTCTCTGGTCTGCAACGGCTGGGACTCTCTCTCCCTCCCTAAAGGGCAGTGAATGCCCCTCCGCAGCCTCCCCAAGCACAGTCCACCTGAGCAGCAGAGGTCCGAATCGGAGTTCCCTTCAAGCCAGCTTAGAAATTGGCTCTGGAATGATTCACTAGGAATCTCTGCGAGGAATAAAAATGTATGACTTTTTTTTAGAACATTTTTGTGTATTATGGACATGTGCCTAAGTCCTTAAAAAAATGAAGTTTCCAATCTCTTGCCATTCATTAACTCTGGTTCTAATAAGTCACTTTGGTTCTATTCGTTCTCTCTTAAAATTGCATTGATAATCTTGCCCAGGGGCGGTTTGAATTAAAAGCTGGCTGCTTACCTTTGTTTCTGTTGCTTGATTTTCTTTTCTAGGCAGATGTAGCTAAAAGAACTATTTCCAATAGAAACCATGGATGCCGTCTGAAGTGTCTAATCACCACCTGCTGGTCTTTGGAGGACCCAGTAGACTCGGCATGAGGGAGCCCGGAACGTGAACTGCAAAGAGAAGAAGAAGAAAAAAAAAAAGATAAAATATCAGAGAGTTGGGATAGATAAGGGAAAGTGGATTCATCTTCACAGGCACTGCATAGACATCAATGCAATGAAGCAAACACGAGCAGAGGAAGGAAGTGGAAGAAGGAACACATCAGGGGCCAGAGACTATTACAGACACCTCAGACATCAAGATGGGGGAAGTCCGAGGGCATCAAAGACAGGGATTCCATCAGAGCAGACGTTAGGGGAAATAGGACCAACCAGGGAGAGGTATCAGAGAAATACAATAGACCTGGGATAGACCTGCGAGAGCTAAGGCAAAGCCCAGGGAGAGATATCCAAAGATGCAGAAAAAAAAAAAAGAAGATCTGTGGCGTACATCAGAGATTAAACTGTGAACCAGAGCTTTGATTAGTATCTGTGCACACACTTAAGCCTTTAGCGATATGAATTATAGACTTGGGACAAGGATCACAGAGCTGCGATACAGAAATCAAATAAACTGAACTGATGGGGGAATAGCAACAACGAATGGGGAAGACCGTGAGGTGAAATTAGACGTAGCCTTCATCAGAGCAACAATCGGAGAGATAAGGAGCACAGGTTATCCACCCCCTGTTTATCAGTACCTCAGACCATAAATGTCCGTGCCCTTGTTGGTTGCTGTCTGAATCCAATTCCCCCCTTTTCCCTTGCCATTGAAGTGGAGAGCAATGTTGGGAGTTGCATCAAAAGCGTCAAGGCTATTTGGTTAAGGGAAGTAATCCCCGAGCCTTCTATTAAAAGGTGGTAACTGCTGCCCCACGCAGGTTACCAATCAGCTGCAGCAAAATGGGGGTGTGCACATATTCTTTTCTTTGTTTTTTATTTGAATTGACAAAAATAAATCTAAACAAAAGAAAAAAAAGTGGCCAGGGTCCACTGAAAAGCAACAGCGCCATCAAAATTTAAAAACTGAAGCCTTGCTGGGGCTTCTTCTGTACCAACCACCTCTGTCTGATGTGCAAATGGGCAGGAGCCACTTATGTCTTGCCAAGTCAAAATTTAAAAATGGCGCCAGTAGCGCCCGAGGCCAGCACCATCTTGTAGTAGGGCCATACCTCTGCCCAGCAAAATGCTGCCGGCGCCATACTTAAAAATCGACTGGGGGAATACCCCTGCCCTGTTTGGATGCCGAGCTCCGATAGACAGGGTAAGATGGGTTAGCCCAGGCTGCCTTCAGTTTTAAAATTTCGACAGCGCCAGAACTGGTGTCCTTTTCAGGACTGGGTAGGGGCTGATGCCTTATTGAAAGTGAAACTGAACAAAATTTTCTTCATTTGGTCCGTTTTTGAAAACAAAATGAAATGAAACTGGAAATTATATTTCAAATGAAAAACACTTTCCTACTGCAAAGATGGAGCAAGTGTGAAAGAGACAGCAGGAGGAACGCTGCACAAAAAGCAGCTGTATGGTTCAAAATAAAATATCGACAAAGACTGAATTAACCATCAAAGTGGGGACCCAGAGAACTGGGGCATCCATTGAATGTAAGTGATGGATAATTCTGATATTAATTGGGTGCGGGAGTACATCAAAAACAAAACATAGCAAACAGAGGCACTGTATAACATTAAGCAGCCCCTCAGAGATGGGCGCACATAAAAAGGAAACTCTAGTAGGTATCAGAATAAGAACACGATATCCATTGATAATAGAATAGAGTTGAAGACGATGGTTTGACCATGAGAGCAATGACATAGGCATCTAGACGTCAGAACTGTGTGAAAACAAACACAGTTCTGTACACATACAGTAGTTTAGTGCCCAAAGCAAATCGTCTTGAACAAGTCTGAGCTGTGATAATCTAATATTTCTAAATGGCTAACACAGATATTCTGTAAAAAGCAAAATTTACCAACCTGCAGCCAATTTTGAATTAACAGCTCCCAGCTTAAAGAGCACGAAGAGTTCTACAGTGGTAACTGGATGTCCTCCCTGAAGAGGTTCTGCCATTTCTTGTCCTTTAAACCTTCCACAAAACTAGCTCCGGTACTCTTTTTACGTGTCAGGTTCACATGTGAACTAATGTAATCTGTTTAATTTGAAAGATCTGTCCGAAAAACAGGTCCTCACTTTCACTGTTCCCCATATGAAATTCTCTTTCCAACATTCATTTGATTCCACTGTCCCATACTGAAGCTCAAATTCTCTCCTTTGATTGTGTCTTTCCCTATCAGCGAAAACAGATCTTCTAATGGCTCCTCCTGTAACCCCTGTAAATATTTAAACCAAACTATCATGCCATCTCTTAGTGGTTTTTCCTGCAAACCATAAACACCATGATTAATTAGTGCCTCCTCACATATCAAGCCTGCCGGGCCCTGATGTCACGTTAGTTGCTCTCGTGCCTTCTCAAATTCTCTGCTCTCCTTCATGTAGCACCACACACGGACAATGCGGGTCTCACTCAGCAGCACATCAGCGAGTTTCTTAAACACTAGCCTGTGGTAAAAACGAGCTTCCAGCAAGCTGAGCTTAATGGAGAAACTTCCAGAAGAATAGAAAGCTGAGGCATGGCTTCTAGAATGCTTTCAGACATAGATCTGTGTAGCAGGGGTTGGAGGGTTTGGGTTTTTTTCTACTTGTTCCAACCTTTGCATCCTGACTACAAAGAAAACTTTAATATCTGCTGGAAAAGAGGATATAATGCTGTTTCAGAAAAAAAAACCCCAAACATTTTATTTCAGACCATATTTAGGTGTCTTCACCATTTGCCCCAAGCCGTCAACTGTGCTGGAGGGAGAGAGAGAGGAGGTGGGAAGTGCCCGAGGACCCATGAAAAACAGAGTGAGTGAGTGAGTGAGTCCTTGAGAGGCTTTAGGTAGGATTGTGGTGCTTGTGGGAGGCAGAAGCACTGGACTGTTGGCAAGCAAATCCATTCATAAATTAACTTTTCCTCCTCCTTGCCACAATTTGGCCCCCAGCAAGACGGTCACAGAAAGAGAAAAAATATATAAAAGTAGTATTCCTTTGTTCTCAGTTACCGCAAACCATTACGGCGTAAATTCGAACCTTACAAAGCAGGTAAGGAAAAGAGCGAGTTCCCATTGCGGAATAGGAGATGCAGAGCAAAGATTTTTGTTTCAGGTCAGGTTTTCGTTTCAGGGAGTTTTTTTTTTTTATTTGGGTATCTGTTTAATGTTTATTTCAGGTCAGGTCATTCGCCGAACTGAAATAATTAAATTAAAAACAAACAAAAAAAACAAAACCCTGAAATGGGGTCTCCCTGGGCCCCTTTGCGGCCACTGCAAATGAGATGAGGCCTCCCAACGAATGAGCCAGGGCTTCCTCAGCCCCATCTACCCTTTTCTGGAGGGTTTTCAGTGAAGAAAGGACCAGGCACAGTCCCCAGCTGCTCCTGCCCTGCCGGCTCCTGCCGCCAGCCCTCCCCCTCCCCAGTGTTTTATGACCTTAAAGCATTGCAGCCGTAAAACAAAATGGCACCGGTCTCGGAGCCGGTCGGTGCCGTCCTGTACAACAAAATGACCATTGCATCAGGGTTGGCCCAGTGCCATTGCGCGAGCGGGGTCCGGTCCTGTTCCATTCTATACTGAAGACCCGGGGAGGAGCTAAGAGGGGGAGGGAGGGGGGACTGAGGATGCCAAATCTCCGCTCCGAGGAGGGGTCAGTGAGGTCAGAGGAGACTCCTCTTTTTCTAAAGATAAGAAGTGGACACGCGCAAAAGCGAACAGCGATAAATCTCAGATGTGCGCGTGTCTGCGTGGGGAAAGGCTGTGCCTCCTGTAGTACAGCAATAGGGAATTTTTTTTGGGGGGGGGTGGGGGGAAGGTCTATTCCACAAAAATACTGAACTGATGTTTCTGGTTCTTGGACTCATCTGAGACATTCCCATTGTCTTCCAGAAAACCCAGAGGGTCATGTACTAAAGGGTAACAACATTGGCCATTAAGGTGGGTAAACACGGTTTTTATCACACATATTAGCAGCCAATGTTAATAACATTCAAATGAGGCAGACATTCAAATATACTTGTACATAAGCTTCAACGGCAAGAGGAAGTGTGGAAAAAAAAAGGATTTGCATTCACAAAAAGCGGGGAATAGCTGGCTTGTTACGGCGGTTACTACCCCAAACCAAATAAGCCAGATACTTTACTTTCAATGCATATCCAGTATAGCTCTCTGCTTCAACGGCAGGGGGAATGTAGAAAGGTGGATCTATATACAGACAATAACCAACAAGGACTGAGTTACATAGTCTGGGTAAACAAAGGCATGGGTGTAGCTTGCTTATTGTGGCGGTTACTACCCTAAGTATGGTAGATATTCACTTAGATGCAGCTCCAACACTGCTCTCTACATTAATGGTGGGGGTGGAAGGGAAATAGAACCAAAAGGTTACTAAGAGCCAAGAGTAACAGATAAGTATGAGAAAAAAAAAGTGCATAGCTTGCTGGGCAGACTGGATGGGCCGTTTGGTCTTCTTCTGCCGTCATTTCTATGTTTCTATTACATGCAGATGGCATCACAAAATAAACTATACTTCTCCACAAAGTGTAATTTTTTTGTGTTAAAGTATCTTTGAAGCACTTTTTTGCTGCACTTAGTGGGTGGGATCTGGGGGAGGGGTTCAGAGGGCAGTGGTGACAGGGCTGCCAGATTATTGGGACAGGGAGCTCAGAACCTGGTTGTAAATTTAAATATCTCAAGGGTGGGGGGTGTCTTGGGCTGCTATGACCTCCTACTTTTTTTTTTTTTTTTTTTTTTTAATTGGGGGATTAGAGGAGACTGGGCGCTAGTCCCGACGTTGTTGCACTTATTTTGAGGGTTGGGCTGTTAGGGGATCACCCTACTTGCCAGCTTTTTATTTGTTTGCATATTATTTTTCTTAACCAGTCCTATGCTGAATATAGCCAGTTAAGAGTCAGGTTTTCTGGCTAAACGTACCTGGATAAGTTTAGCAGCGTATATTCAGCAGGAAATGTTAACTTTAAGCGGGTGGCTTGCCTTCCGCTGACCTACTGAATATAGACCCCCTAAGTTATTTCAGATTGTGTGGGTGCCTGTTTCTGGTAAAACTCTCCTCTTTCATACACACACACACTCTAACATGCTCATATATTCACTCACCTCTCTCTTCCACACTCTCACACACACACAAACATGCTCATATATTCACTCACCTCTCTCTCTTTTCCACACTCTCACACACACACACAAACATGCTCATATATTCACTCACCTCTCTCTCTTTTCCACACTCTCACACACACACACAAACATGCTCATATATTCACTCACCTCTCTCTCTTCCACACTCACACACACAAACATGCTCATATATTCACTCACCTCTCTCTCTTTTCCACACTCTCACACACACACACAAACATGCTCATATATTCACTCACCTCTCTCTCTTCCACACTCACACACACAAACATGCTCATATATTCACTCACCTCTCTCTCTTCCACACTCACACACACAAACATGCTCATATATTCACTCACCTCTCTCTCTCTCTTCCACACTCTCACACACACAAACATGCTCATATATTCACTCACCTCTCTCTCTCTTTCACACACACACACACACAAACATGCTCATATATTCACTCACCTCTCTCTTCCACACTCTCACACACACAAACATGCTCATATATTCACTCACCTCTCTCTCTCTTCCACACTCACACACACACACAAACATGCTCATATATTCACTCACCTCTCTCTTCCACACTCTCACACACTCACACAAACATGCTCATATATTCACTCACCTCTCTCTCTCTTCCACACTCACACACACACACAAACATGTTCATATATTCACTCACCTCTCTCTCTTCCACACTCACACACTCACACAAACATGCTCATATATTCACTCACCTCTCTCTCTTCCACACTCTCATACACACAAACATGCTCATATATTCTCACCTCTCTCTCTCTTCCACACTCACACACTCACACAAACATGCTCATATATTCACTCACCTCTCTCTCTCTCTTCCACACTCACACACTCACACAAACATGCTCATATATTCACTCACCTCTCTCTCTCTCTTCCACACTCACACACTCACACAAACATGCTCATATATTCACTCACCTCTCTCTGTCTCTTCCACAGTCTCACACACAAACATGCTCATATATTCACTCACCTCTCTCTCTCTCTTCCACACTCACACAAACAAACATGCTCATATATTCACTCACCTCTCTCTCTTCCACACTCACACACAAACATGCTCATATATTCACTCACCTCTCTCTCTTCCACACTCACACACAAACATGCTCATATATTCACTCACCTCTCTCTTCCACACTCTCACACACACACACAAACATGCTCATATATTCACTCACCTCTCTCTCTCTTCCACACTCACACACACAAACATGCTCATATATTCACTCACCTCTCTCTTCCACACTCACACACACACACAAACATGCTCATATATTCACTCACCTCTCTCTTCCACACTCTCACACACAAACATGCTCATATATTCACTCACCTCTCTCTCTCTCTTCCACACTCTCACACAAACATGCTCATATATTCACTCACCTCTCTCTCTCTTCCACACTCACACACACACACAAACATGCTCATATATTCACTCACCTCTCTCTCTCTCTTCCACACTCTCACACACACAAACATGCTCATATATTCACTCACCTCTCTCTCTTCCACACTCTCACACTCACACACAAACATGCTCATATATTCACTCACCTCTCTCTCTTCCACACTCACACACAAACATGCTCATATATTCACTCACCTCTCTCTTCCACACTCACACACACACACACAAACATGCTCATATATTCACTCACCTCTCTCTCTCTTCCACACTCACACACACAAACATGCTCATATATTCACTCACCTCTCTCTCTTCCACACTCACACACACACACAAACATGCTCATATATTCACTCACCTCTCTCTTCCACACTCTCACACACACACACAAACATGCTCATATATTCACTCACCTCTCTCTCTCTCTTCCACACTCTCACACAAACATGCTCATATATTCACTCACCTCTCTCTTCCACACTCTCACACACACACACAAACATGCTCATATATTCACTCACCTCTCTCTCTCTTCCACACTCTCACACACACACACAAACATGCTCATATATTCACTCACCTCTCTCTCTCTCTTCCACACTCTCACACACACAAACATGCTCATATATTCACTCACCTCTCCCACACTCTCACACACAAGTGCCCACTCATTCTTTCTTTTCCCTAGCCCCGAACCCAGCAGCTTCCTACTTTGAGCCCGCATTTGATGACTCCCCACCTGCTTCTGTTAGCTGCACAGTGAAAGCTGCCTCTGCTCCTACTTTTGGTCCGCAGGCCAACAGGCCTCTTCCTCTTCCTCCTGTGTGAGGCACAGAGAGCTCATCGTGCCTGCCTACCCGCCTGTGCGGTCCCAGGTAACATCCTCTTCTGCTAAGCACCTGGAATTTTCCAGCATTTGACCAGAGATCTGGCAATTCCCTTGCAATTCCAGAGTCTCTGGGTTATTTGCTGAGATTCCAGCCAATAGATGTCTTCCCAGAGTCAGGAAGGAATTTTTTTATCTGGAAAGCAAAATAACTGAAGTTCTTTTGTTTTTTGTTTAACTTTCCTTCAGATCACCACAAAGAAATAATTCCCCAAATCTGGGTAGTTTGAAGAAGGTCCAATTGCAAAGGACTGATATTCATTTGTAATTTATAGTTAGGCTACTCGTAAACCCAGTCAGGATCAATGTTTGAACTGGCAGCCTCAGAGGGCAGAGGAGTCACAGGACATACAGACTCAGAGAAAGGCCATTAGCTGCCAGGGAGTCAGACATGACCCTGGAAGATTCCATTCCTTCAGCACAGGGTGTGCCCTGATTGGTGATAGTATATAAAGTACCTTTATAGATGCTTTTACTGAAACCCGCTTTGAACCTTGTAGAATGTGGGATATCAATTTTTAAAATTTAAATACCATAAATAGATAGATATTGCTTTGCTGGGATACATCCTCCAGAAACTCTGCTCTTCTGGCCTGTTCCTGCTCTGCAATCCTGGATTCCTGACATTGAGCCTGCTCCATTGTTACAGCTGCATGTTGAGATACCTCCCAAGCTGGGCCAGGTTTCACTGATCTTTGCTCGACCTTCATCCGTCAATGCAGCCTCTTTGAGTACATCTCTTCCTGAATGTACTGCTAGCACCCAGATATATTCTGACACTACACCTGCATTCTGCACTGATGCATGTTGTACATTTATTCCACACTAAACTCCTGGGAATGCCAAATAAATAAATAAATACTGGTCTATCATGTTCCAATCTCTTTTTTTCTTCTTTCCATCCATCTTTCCATTCACTCTGGCCTGCATAACGATGGTGGTACATGCTATGCATCACATCCCTAAATGCTCATGGTAAGGATATGGGATTAGCCCAGAAGATCTCTGCTTCTAAACAAGTCCGGGAGAAAGAAGGAAGAAAGGAAATGTGCTTTATAGCATGCCATCCAAAAGTAGGTTGGGCTGACTGCATAGGTCTTATAGACTTTGTAGGCCATCATATTCTATGTTTCTATGATAGTGGGCAAAGTGTTTATATTTTTATGCCTGGGGTAATTTGTCAGAACAGGAACATGAGACCTAATTTGTCAGTAGTCTGCCAAGGTGTTCATTGCTGCGCTTGTCAGTCTCTCATTGGTACATAAACTACCATATTAATAAAAGATTGCTTGTCCTTGTTTATATGGGAAAATGTGTACATTACAGAGTATGAACTGAATGCTTCACAATGACTTATTTCTTTTATCAAATGGCCCTGCAGTTTATGCCTAATGTGGCTGAATGGCATACGCGTCCATGAAACGAACGGAAACAGATTACCTGTCATTAATGCTCAAGGTCTTTTGGATTATCAAGTTCCTAGGCATCAGATTGATATTTATGAGTCACAGCTGGCGAACTGCAGATTAAATGAAATATAGCAAGGGAAAAGCGTTCAGCATGTGTAGTGTGTAAACCGGAAATCGTTCCGATACCAGACCGGTAAGCAAAGCAAATCAAAATAAGGACTGCACCCAGCTATGCTCTCTTCTGTTATGTAATGTCATGGGAGAAGGGACTTATTATTATTAGAGACAGGAACCTAAGATTCTCCTCACGCCCCCCCCAACCTACCAAAACAATCTGCAGACAGGTGGCACTTTGTAACATTTCCTCTATAGATGCATCTGTCACAATTTCTCTGCTGGTCTACTTTAGCAGGTTAAGAAAATCAAATGTTAAGATAAAACACGTTGGACTGCGCTAAGACACATGATGTGGTGTTTGTTTTCCAGATGAGTTCTGGATATGTTTGCCCCCAATGAGCTACATTCCAGACACACCTATAGCATAAAACAGGGTAAATAATATATCCCCTATATAATCCATTGTGGATGTATGTGTGCCAAAATACGCCCCTGGGAAGAGCCCTCCCTCAACCCCGTTAAAAGCGTGCATGTGCTGGACCCCAGCCAGGTTAAGGGCAGGGACTTTTCACAGAGACCTCTCACCGGGGTAAATAACCTTTGAGAATTATCCTCAGAATATATATTTGTGGAAATAGGGCAGCAGTGATGAAATGATATAATAATATATTTGTTATATTGTAGTAGCATACATGGGGGGCCCGCCTCAGGGCCAGCTGGCGCCATTTTCAAATGGGGACCTGGCCCGGCAGGAACGACTGGGGATCGTTCCCATCCCATTTGAGGTACTGAATTCCCCATGGAATGGGGCAAGCTGCGTGGGGGGTGGTGAGGGGAGACATCGAATTGTTTTTTGGTGGCACTGGAGGATTCTTTTGGCAGGAGGGTGAGGGAACCTGGCCCCTCTCTTCTTTTTGTTCTCTCTTTAAGGTTTTTTTTTTTCCCTCTTTGGTGTTTATTTTGGATCAAATAAACCAAAAAAAAAAAAAAACCCAAAGAGAAAAAAATAAAAAAAATTAAATGAAAAATGTTTACTTGCACAATCATAACTCACAGTGAACATTCAACAGAATTATTTCAAGAATCAGGTTAATTTGCATATTTTTGGTTATCCTGAGAAACCAGACCGGTCTGCAGCATTTGAGAATGAGATTATTTCCAGACGGGTGTGCCAATCTATTCATTAGAAACCATGCAGAACGAGTACCAGGAACATTGTACTAGGATGAACTGTGGCTTAATTATAATTAGGAACAAACCCATGGTGTGTGTGGTATTTTTTTTTTTTTAATTGCTTTTAGAAGAACTGAGCTTTGCAAATTATTTCAAGGACTGCTTGAGCTAATATTAAGCCAATAAGATAATATAATTTTCAATTTTGAGGTAGGTGTGCAAAACTAGTGATAGTGCACTCATACACAGAGCTTTTGGCCCAATAAAGAGTTTAAGCTTGAATTTACTCAACTGTGAATGACATGTGGCTTTTGGGTCTCTTATAACTTGTTAATTTAATTAGTTTAATTTAATTAAAATATTTATTGCTCGCTCTATCTAAAATTCTAGGCAAGTTACAATAGGCTATTCACAACAGCAAACAAACAATGAACAAACATGATAAGACAGACTTCATTAAAACATAAAACCTGCTCTGACTGAACTGGCCCCAATGTTAACTCCTTAAAAGCCCCGGCTGCCCGGGAAATGCTTTGGCGAAGAAAGCCGATTTTAAAATCTTTCCGAAATTCTGGGCCCAGCCACGGAAGGCGCAGGGTAACACGTTCCACATCTCAGGGCACAGCCACGCCAAAGTACACTCTCTAGTTTTTGCACCGGTGCATAACTCTTAAGGAAGGGATGTCAAGGAGATTCCTACTCTCAGAGCGGAGATGACAATCAGGGATACAGACCTGCAATAAAGTACCAAGGCTAAAAGGGAGCTCCTGCTTTTAGCATCCTATGAATGATAGGGCTACAGATGGAAAAAGCTCCTTTATAGAGAGAGGTGCTAAATAGATGATGGCTCTTTAGCCTGGAAAAGAGACGAGTGAAAGGGGATACAATTCAAATCTATATAAATATGAGTGGGGTGGAACAGGTCAATTAAGAATGGTTAAATAAGAAATGGTTGTTTACTCTGTCAGACAAGACTAGGACTAGGGGACGCTCCATGAAACTAGCAATCGGCAAATCTAAAACAAACCGTAGGAAGTACTTTTTCCACGCACTACGCAATAGAGCTATGGAATATGTTGCCAGAGGATGTGGTCAAGGCAATTAACATAGTGGGGGTTCACAAGTGGATTGGACCAGTTCCTGTTCCAGCACCAGTTATTAGGCAGCTAGACATGGTAAATCTGGCTTGTATGCAATATAAAAAAACAGATCAACTATTGGGGATCTGGTGGCTACTTGTGACCCGAGCTGGCCACTGTCGGGAGGCAAAATCCTGGGCTCGATGGACTTTGGTCTGGCCCAGCACATGGCACGTCTTATGCTCTTACAGTTAAGTAAAAAGCTTCTCCACTGTGCTACTGGTAACCAGTAGAATCTAGGGGCCTAGTCAGAACTGAATGTTTTTTGAGGACCCGGTGTTAACATGGAGGGGGGCACTGTGCTAGCCCACCACTCCACCTCTATCTCATGTGAGTATCCCCACAGCAGCGGCGACAAAACCCTTTGATTTCTGGCAAAGCTCTGCATTGTCTGTCTTTTCGCTATTTCCCTGCCATGGCTGTATCTCACTATCCCCGCTACGGTTATGGCAGCTACCCAGGGCCGGGGCTTCCATTAGGCAGAGTAGGCGGTGGCCTTAGAGTGCCAAAATGTTGGGTGGAGCAAGAGCCCCCCAGCATGAAGGCAGGAGGGGCGCTGTGCCAGACCCGCACCATTAAAGAAGGGCGAGAGGAGCTGGAGACCAAGTTGGGGGTGGGGAGTGGATGCTCAAAGGTTCACCACCCTAGGGCATCAAATACTCTTGCACCAGCCCTGCAGCTACTTTATGCAAGGGTTAATTTCTCTGGCTGAGCAATTATGCAAACAGACTTCCAACTAGGCAGGCATTCCTCGACTTTTAAGGTGCTGAGAGGAGTGGGGATAGTTACCTGCCTCAAATATTTACAGGACTAGCCCAAGGCTAGTGTTTCCCTGTTCAAGTTAGCCTTTTTAAAGGCGCAGGGGATCATGGACTGGCTGGGATTCCAGTGCTTCTAAGTCCCCTAACTGCTACACCTTTAAGTGCTGACTCAGAAGTGATATGATCCTACTGCTACGGGAAGGGCCCCGAGATAAATGAGGGGGGCACAGGCCCCAAGACCTGGGTGGAGTCTGTATAAAATTGGAGATGTGTGTTAAATGAGAGGTAGAAGACACTGATCCTCAAGAGCAGTCAACAGGCCCGTTTTGTGGCACAACCCATGCCGATAACACAAGCAGAAAATATATTGGCACTCATTTGGTCCAAGAACAACTTGCATCTTCTGGTCAGTCCTGTCTGTAGTTCAAGGAGCAAAGCTGCTGACCTCATGCTCTAGTCGCTTAAAAACAGTGCTCATGTTGGCTCCCAAAAATGGAAGTCAAGTAAAGTTAGGTGAGAAACCCAAACCACCTGCATCATTATACCCCAATAGTAGTGATTTGGAGAAAACTTCATCAGCTGTTCAAAATGTAGACTTGATTCGCTTAAGGGAGACAGCGCCTCAGTGAGCGGCGTTCGCGGTCCCCCCGAAGGTTCACTTTAAGGCTTCTCTGAGATATCCCCATTTTAAAGCTCCTCTGGGACCTGCTTTCTCTGACCGATTGAGGACTGACGACAGCGTTACACCGAGATCTGGTCCCCCCCGACGCAGCTAAACTAAACACGGTCCGTGTCGGGGGACCGCGAACGCCGCTCGCTGAGGCGCTGTCTCCCTTAAGCGAATCAAGCCTACATTTTGAACAGCTGATGAAGTTTGCGGACTTGAACTTTTCTCCATGTCCTAAAAATGGAAACCACAAACTTTATTTTTCCAACAGCGTTTTTCCTGTTCTCTCTCAAGAAGGTAAATTTTTTTTTTTTTTAATTAAATGAGGGCCACAGAAGTGTGGGGGCGATTATTTTTAAAATCCCTGCATGGCTGGCAGGCCTGCAAACGAATTGTTGACGTGGAAAACTCTGCGGCGTTTTCCTGGGAAGGTTCGGGATCGGGCGCCATGGGCACTTCCGTACGCATGGACCTGGCGCCCGTTTTACAGCAGGTGTGGGAGGTTCCGAAATAAAATCCCCACGGGTTGGCTTGCCGACCCTTCCCTCGCCCTAGCCCTGCAACAGCGTGGGCGCTTTAACCTCTGCAGTATACGAGAGAGAGCCATTTTCGGCTGTCGATGTCACCCAGGGATATCTGCTTTACCGGAGCAAAATCGTTTGAAACTTTCCCTTCCCATGAATCTGATATCTTACAGCAGGAAAGTGCTGCTATGTCTTAAGAGATCTGGGAGGGAACAGTCAGCTCGCCTCCGCAACGCGGCCGGTTTGTAGTCTGTAAAAAAAAAACAAAAAAAACACACAATGATAGGACTCGGGCTGCTCTGTAATTACAAAAAGAAAAGAAAAAAGTTCACCCAAAAGTGAGAGACGTAACGAAGAGAATGCATTGCATAGAGCAGCAACGCAAGCCAACATCATCAAAAATTATTCAGGATAGGAAACTGTCAGTGAATCAGAGCACTTCCATTAACTGCTAATTGAATTAACAATAAACAGAGTTTTAAATATGCTTTGCTAATAACACAGGATATGGCACTAACCAGCTAATTTACATAAAAATTGGTGGATTGTAAATACAACTTCAGACATCCCCAAAGGAGGTTTTGCTATGAAGTAAGGGTGATGAATGAGACATCTTCTGCTACCTGACGTGCCTGAAACTACCTTAACAGCGATGTTTACCAGGAGGAAGGGAGCATAGCTTGCTAGCAGTTGGATGCAATAGCCCTGCTTCTAAGGGTTTGTGCTAGAAGGCATTTCTTTCGTTCTTAGATTCTTGTGCTGCGTATGTTTGAAGGCACATGCTGAGAGCGAGAGACTTAGAATGATGAAATAAGTCATTGTTTTATGGAAACCCCCTTCCTTCCATGCCTGATACTTCACTTTCAATGCATATACAGCATAGCTCTCTGCTTCAATGACAGGGGAGAAGAATAACTGATACTTCACACATCCAGCAGAGCTCTCTGCTACAACGGCAAGGGAGAAGAAAAAGGGTTCGCACTCAAAACGCGGGGAGTAGCTGGCTTGTTACGGCGGTTACTACCCCAAACCAAATGTGCCTGATACTTCACTTTCCATGCATATCCAGCATGGTTCTCTGCTGCATCGGCATGGGAGAAAGACTGATACATCACGCATTTCCAGCATAGCTCTCTGCTTCAACGGCAGGGGAAAAAAAAAAAATTAACAAACAAACAAACAACAAACCGGCAGGGGGAAAAATAAAACAAAAACAAACAACTGATGCTTCACGCATATCCTGCATAGCTTCAACAACAGGGGTGAAGAAAAAAAGGATTCGCAATCACAAAGCGAGGAGTAGCTGGCTTGTTACGGCGGTTACTACCCCAAACCAAATGTGCCTGATACTTCACTTTCAATGCATATCCAGCATGGCTCTCTGCTTCTACAGCAGGGGAGAAGTAAAAAAAAAAAAAAACCAACAAGAGCTGTACAACATAGTCTAGGTAAAACAAATAAGCATGGGTGTAGCTTGCTTATCGCGGCAGTTACTGCCCCTACTACCCCTAACTAATCAAGCTAGATATTTCACTTGCATGCAGCTCCATCACTGCTCTCTACATTAATGGTGGGGGTGGAAGGGGAATTGAACAAGGAGCTAAGAGTAACAGATAAGAATGAGAGAAAAAATGTGTGAGGCTTGCTGGGCAGACTGGATGGGCCATTCGGTCTTCTTCTGCCGTCATTTCTATGTTTCTATGTTTCTTCCCTCCAAATCTATATATACCACCACCCCCCATTGGCAGACTGGTTAAGGGGTCCACACATTTCCCAGGGGGGGGCGCACTGGCCGGGGGCCTCCGACTCTCTCTGCATTTCTATGCTGCACTAGCTCTTAGGATGCCGGGCTTCCACTGGTGCACATCTCCGGGGCCCTCGGTGTTGTAATGGTTAGGGCCATCCAGCTCTCAATCTCTGATCAGAATATTCAATGTAGATGACTTCTCTTGGCACAGTAGGCCACACCGAATGATGAGGTGCCAATGCTGGTCTTCAAGAAACTAACTTAAAAAACAAGATCCAGCACGTACACATGCAGGAAGACGTCAACCGGACTGTTATGCGATTTGGGACAAGTTTTGGTGTTCGCTTTCGCCTCACAAGAGAGCTCTGATTACGCAGCTCACAGGCTATGCCTATGCGACCACAACACACAGACAAGGGACTTTTTAGTTACATAAAAGACTGACGTTGGCTCCAGGGGATGGGGCGGGGGGGGGTTGGTGGGACAGAGTTGGGGGAGGGAGTTAGGGTTGAATCGTATATTTGTACATGACTATTGCGGTTGTATCACTTACAAAACATTAATAAAGAAATGAATGAAAAAAAAAAAAAAAAACAAGATCCAACTCAGAATTGCAATAGTTGTGAACCACAATAAAAATCTTGATGCCAAAAGCCAATGTATTTTTGTCCATGGTGCCAACTCGTCTGACCCTGTCTCCTCTCCCTAAATCAAAATCCTAAAACTCTTTCCCCATCGAGGGTAGGAAAGTTCTCTTCATGCATGATCATGTGATAGAGGATTTTTTTTTTGAGGGGGGTCCCCTCCCCCTCTCTCTATAAACTGCCCAAAGATTCTTTGAAAATCCAGAGATCTCTTCCCCACACTGCATACTGGGTGCAGGGGCAGATTCATTGGAACTCCAACTCTTCAGATAAGGGGGTTACAGCCCTCCTGTAGAAGCTAGTGAAAAAGATGAGAAACTCTCCTTGGTAAAACAGTGGATCCACCAAAAGCCTCCTCAAAAACACCCAACAGATCTCCAAGGCTCTCTTTTTCAGCATGCCCAAAAACATATATTAGATAGATAGATAGATAAATAAATAGATAGATAGATACACTCAAAAAGAGAGCCTTGGAGATCCTCTGGATGAAAACTTTAGATGACAGTTGGGAATGGTAAAAGCTAGGAGTGCAGCCCTAAAATACAAAAATCCCCAAAAAGCAGACAGGCAAGGAAAACAATATCTAGTGACATCTGTAGAACCCCCATCACATAAGGCAGACTCCCACACATAAGGGCTCTCACTCTCTCAGGCTGCCCCTCCCCCCCCAACACACATATACAGGCTCTCACTTTCTCAGACTGACGCGCACACACACACAGGCTCTCACTTTCTCAGACTGACGCGCACACACACACACAGGCTCTCACTTTCTCAGACTGACGCGCACACACACACACAGGCTCTCACTTTCTCAGACTGACGCGCACACACACAGGCTCTCACTTTCTCAGACTGACGCACACACACACACACAGGCTCTCACTTTCTCAGACTGACGCGCACACACACAGGCTCTCACTTTCTCAGGCTGACGCACACACACACACAGGCTCTCACTTTCTCAGATTGACGCACACACACACACAGGCTCTCACTTTCTCAGGCTGACGCACACACACACACACAGGCTCTCACTTTCTCAGGTTGACGCACACACACACAGGCTCTCACTTTCTCAGGCTGCCTCACACACACAGGCTCTTACTTTCTCAGGCTGACGCACACGCACACAGGCTCTCACTTGCACAAACATGCACATAGGGTCTCTTCTTCAGTCGCTGTGGGATGGGGTACGTGGTGGTTTATTTATTTTTATTTATTTATTTATTTATTTAACATTTTTTTATATACCGGCATTCGTAGGACACATCATGTCGGTTCACAATTAACTGAGAAAGGAAATTACATTGAACAGGGGGGTTTAACTGGGAGATATTGGATAATAATTGGATAAAAAGAACAAGGTAAATAGCGAAGTACGAGAGAAAGAGAAAGCAAGCATGGATAACTTAAATTGGAAAGATATGGATTTAAAATTACATATGTGAACTTATTTACAAAGTTGGGGGGAGAGGTGAGGGGAGAGGGAAAGGGGGGAGAATATATGCGAAAGAGGAGGTAAGGATAAGGGAGGGATTTAAAAGGTAAGGAAAGCGGGGAAGGGGAAGGCTGTAGAGGCTAATGGCGGGGAGGGGGGGGGGGGAGTGGAGGGAGGGAGTGAGGGTGAGCATGGGGAGTATTGGAAGGGTTACCAGGGTGGGAAAGGTGGGAAGGGCTGTATATAGAATGCAGAATCCTGCATGCGTGGGAGGCCTAGGGTTGAGAGGAGTTGGGGTAGGCCTGTTTAAACAGCCATGTTTTTATTCCTTTTTTGAAGTGGCTCAGGGATGGTTCTAGGCGGAGTTTGGCCGGGAGGGAGTTCCAGAGGGAGGGGCCCGCGATAGAGAAGGCTCTTTCCCTGGTGGCGGTGAGGTGCCCAGTTTTGAGTGAGGGGGTTTGGAGGGTGCCGGCGAGGGCGTTTCTGGTGGGGCGGTTCGATTGCCGGAATTGAGGCATATCTTCAAGCCAGGGGGAGCTGTTTTTGTATAGAGTGTTATGTAGGATGGTAAGTGTTTTGTATTGGGAACGGAATGCAATGGGGAGCCAGTGGAGATTTTGTAGTATGGGAGTGATATGATCGGATTTTCTTGTGTTTGTTAGGATACGTGCCATAGCGTTTTGGAGGATTTGCAGAGGTTTAGTAGTAGAGGCTGGGAGGCCTAAGAAAAGGGCATTGCAATAATCGAGTTTGGATAACATGGTGGTTTGCATAACGGTGCGGAAAGCATGGGCGTGAAGGAGGGGCTTCAGTTTTTTGAGGGTTTGGAGTTTGAAGAAGCCTCCTTTTAGCAGTGATTTAATGTGGGATTTCAAGTTTAGTTGGTTGTCTAGGTAAACTCCTAAGTCTCTGACGCTATGTGGTAGTGATTGAGCTTGTGAGGCGTTTTGGATCATATAGTGGATCGAGTCGGAAGATTGATTTGTTAGGATAAGGATTTCAGTTTTGGAGGTGTTGAGTGCAAGGTGGAGATTGGAGAGGAGTGAGTTGATAGAGGTCAGACAAGTTTCCCAGTACTGCAGGGTTTCGTTGAGGGATTTTCGAATGGGAATCAATATTTGTACGTCGTCTGCGTATAGGAAATATTTCAGTCCTAGTTTAGAGAGTAAGTGGCAGAGTGGGAGTAAGTAAATATTGAAGAGGGTGGATGATAGGGAGGAGCCTTGTGGGACGCCCTGCGTGAGGGGAATGTGAGCGGATTCGAAGTCATCGAGTTTGACTAGGTACATTCTATGATCTAGGTAAGAGGAGAACCCCGATAGGGCTGTGTTTGATATGCCTATCTCGGATAAGCGTGATAGTAGGATTTGATGGTTCACAGTATCAAATGCGGCTGAGATATCTAGGAGGGCAAGGATGTAGGATTGGCTGTGGTCCATGCCCTTAAGGATAGTATCTGTTATGGCGAGTAGGAGTTTTTCGGTGCTTCGATCTTGGCGAAAGCCATATTGGGCGGGGTGTAAAATATTGTTCTCTTCTAGGAATTCTGTGAGTTGGGTGTTGACCACCTTCTCCATGATTTTGGAGATAAAAGGTAGATTAGATATGGGTCTGTAGTTTGCAGGATCATTGTGGTCAAGGGTGGGTTTTTTTAGTAGAGGCTTTACAATAGCAAGCTTAAGGGGGTCGGGGACTTTGCCGGTGGTGATGGAGCAATTTATAATGTCTGCTATCGGTTTTGCAATGGCGGTAGGAATGGTAAGGAGGATTTTTGATGGGATGGTGTCTGCGGTGTGGGTGGCTGGTCGCATCTTTTTTAGTATGGATTCAATTTCCTTCAATGAGGTGAGGTCAAGGGAGTTGAGGGTACCTCCATTGTGGAGAGGTAGTGGGTCTGTTGGGGCAGGGTTGGATGGGAGCCGAGTTAAGATTTTGGAGATTTTATTTTTAAAATAGTCAGCAAGCTTCTCACATTTCTCTAAGCTGTTTTCATCTTGGGGGGAGGGAAAGGGGGATTTTGTGAGATCTGAAACGAAGGAGAATAAGGCGTTGGGGTTGAAGGTGTAGCTATGGATTTTGGCTGCATAATAATCACGTTTGGCGAGGAGAATGGCTTGCCGGTATGTATGCAATGTATGCTTGTAAGCCATATTGAGGGAGGGTGTGGGTTGTTTACGCCAGGTGCGTTCCTTGGATCGGAGCTCTTGCTTTAGTGTTCTTAATTCATTTGTGTACCATGGTTTTTTTTCTGTGCGTGTCGGTGTTATGGTTTTGTGGATGGTGGGGCAGAGGGCATTAGCAATGTCGGAGATGGACTTATCCCAGGATTGCAGAGCAGTATCTGGATTGGTAAGGTCGAGATATTCACTAATATTGTTGAATGCTAGGGAGAGTTGCTCAGATGGACATGGTTTACGGAAGGAGATTGTTTTTTTTTGTGGATTTGAGATCGGTGTGTTAGTATTGATAGTAAGGTGGGCATTGATGAGAAAGTGATCGGACCAGGGGATGGGGGTGGTGGTGGGTGCGTGTGGTACTATGATGTCTGTATTTACGAAAAGGAGGTTGAGTGTGTGACCAGCTTTGTGTGTGGGCTTGGAGATTAGTTGTCTGAAACCCAGGGCGTTTAAGGTGACGAGTAGGGTTTCACAGGCAGGCGTTGCAGGGAGGGTGTCTATATGGAGATTGAAGTCTCCGAGAATTACTGCGGGTATATCTGGTTTTATGTTTTCAGTGATGTATTCGATGAGGGGGGATGGGTTATGCTATTGGGCTACCCTGATGGGGTGGGCCATAACCCACTCAGGCTCACCTGTGGCTATGCCATAGTTGTGAACTGAAAACTGGTTACAAGACAGGAAACAGAGAGTGGGACTAAATGGTCAGTTTTCTCAATGCAGGGATCTGCACTGGCACTGGTGCTTTTAATGTTCTTCTATAACAATTGCTATTTAGTGCTCTCTACAGCTGGGTCACAGCAAAGTCTAATATGCTGTCAGTGTAGTTTATAGAGAGGCTGTCTAAGTGTGTATATGCTTTCTGTTAATTAGTAAATTAAATAAAACAATATTTATCTTTCTTTTTCACTTATGTTTGATTTGAAAATTTAAATCAGTTATGAACCAGACAACCCGAGCAATCCCGGGCAGTTTTTGCTAGTGTATTATATATTTTTTTTTTATTTTAGCTTTGTGAGTTTTTTTTTTAACTTCTTAAAATTCTGTTCAGTTTCTTTGTTATCCTCTTGAAAAGATGTTTTGTGCCAAAACTTGCAAGTCTGTTTGTTCAGAAAACAAAAATTATTTTTTTTTTCTTATCTCACTCTGAATAAAGAACTGCCCTGAGCGTTGTGAGGCCTCATCGCCCACTGAGCCAGGGAGAAGACACGGGGTTAAGCTGCCCAGATCAGAGAGAACCAGCCTCCTCCTTTTCCCATACAAAGGAGTTCTTTGAGCTCTAAGCTGGCACAGAGAGAACCTGCAAATCTTTTATTTAAAAAAAAAAAAAAAAAGGGAGGTTCACGTCAGATTTGCCCTTTACTGGAGGAGATGGCTCTTACCTTTATGGCCACGGTTGCCTCAGTAGCCCTAGTGTGCCTGAGGTATAGGATCATGGACCTCCATTAGAGAGATCAGCGATTGATGGAACGTGATAAGAGGGTTCGGCGCGCCCTGGTGGGAAGCGCCCTCGGGAGGACCCCCTAAGGGATCTGGAGAGAAAAAGGCTATCGGAAAGCAGATGTGCTGGCAATTCCTCACCTGTCTTGGGAAGAGGCTTTGGAGAAATGCTTACCGAGAAGGGATTTTGTGTCCCCCCCCCCCCCCCCCGTGGGAGTTTTGGGGGGAAAAAGGAAGTGGAGCCCTGAGGAGTTCCCGGTTGAAGGGGAGTCAGCCACACGCTTCCCAGAATTGGGCAGCCGCTGAGAGAAAAGCGGAGAACCGCCAAACGGAGCGGTTATTTGGGCGTGGTCTTGTCCTGCAGAGCTGCCCCGTTTGGGAGGGCAGTTTGTTACTGCTGTAGAAAGTGAAAACATTCATTTTTTTTGTTGCAGTTTGGTGCATTAGCAAATCAGAGTATCACTAACCCCAGGAGATCTTGGGATCTGTCCTTGGCCGTGAACCCCCTGTGACAGGGGACCCCGATCGGGACAGGGGCTACAACTCAGTCCGACAAACATGGTGAGTTTGCAGAGTTGGTTTAAGAACTTCATTTAAGGCACAATCCAGGGTGGATTTGGGGTGGATTTCCTCGGATGGGTTCCTCACTCGCTATCAGGCCTCTCCTGGGTGCTCGATCCCGTATTTAAATGAGGGGTCGCGCTAAAAGGAGGCGCTAGGGACGATTGCGCGCTCCTGCCGCCTCCTTGGCCCAGCAGAGGTGGTTGTCAGCGGGTTAGGAAAACGGACGCTCGTAACATTGAGCGTCCGTTCTCCTAACCTGACCCACTGGCACATTTTTTTTTTTACCTTTTGGTTCCTCCGACTTAATATCGCTAGGATATTAAGTCTGAGGATGCACAGAAAAGCAGTATTTTCTCCTTTTCTGTGCACTTTTTCTGGCTGCTCAGAAATTAGCAAATGTGCAGATTGGCCGCACATTTTTTTTTTCGGTATCCCAGGCGAATGACTAATAGCTTCATCGACATGCATTTGCATGTGATGAGCACTACTAGTTTCGGCAGGGGTTGGGACACACATTTTCAATGCGCTAAACCCCTTACATTATAAGAGGTAGTGGATGTGAGTCGAAAACGCGTGTGCAACAGTGGGTTACAAAGTGCGTTCAGCTGAGCGCACTTTACAGTATCGGCCTTATGTATTTGGTCTATTACCCAGTAGTGGATCTCAGGATTTGAACCTGAAGCTCCCTTAGTTAAGCTAATAAGAGACGATTTTTCATAACCATCCCATTACTGTAACCTGTCACGTATTCTCCTGTTCAAGAAGAGAACAGCTTTTCCGATAATCCTCATGTGGACCTCAGTCCAGGGTTGGCTTCTGGATCCCACTGCTGCTAGTCTATATAATGCTTCAGCACTTGCTGTACTTTTTGTAATATCATAGCCTATTTTCCAACCGGGGCTCTCAGGATTCAAACTTTTGGTTACAAAACAAGGGACCTTGTCACTGAAGTAATAGGAAAACCAAAGCACATTTACTGTAGCTTGATTGTTCATATCTATTGCTTTATTATTCTACCCTGTCATGTCAAACCCTACCTCCCCCCCCCCCCCACTCTTGGATTGCACTGAGATTTACAGGGGGTGGGATGGGGGAGAATATCAGGAAGATATCTCTGAGCTTCATAGATTTTGTCAAGTTTGAACAAGGTCTGAAATCAACTATTGTTCGTTCATCCCTAGTGATGAGCTCCTAGAGGTTAAATGAATTGCTGACTACAGCTATTTTGATGTTTCTAAGTGGTTTCCAAAATCCTTACCCCCTTTGCATCAATTATTTTCTTCTTTACTACTTTCCTTTGAAAGGTCACAAAGGAATTCCTGAAAAGCAAGGCAAACCAAATTTGAGACATAACCTTTTTCTGTGTTCTTCCAACAAACTAATTAAGCTGTTCCGTAGTTTTGTCAAATTTCATGGCAGATAAGGCCACACCTAACAAAGCACAGTGATACTGTGTAAGGGGGTCACAAAACTGTCCCTTACTATTTGACCCCAGTGTGTCCACAGACCTGGAGTGGGAGGTCAGAGCAGGAGAGGTGAAGGTGGTTGGCAGTCTCTAGTAGGAGATGCCAGTAGTTTAACAAAACTCCTGCGTCCTCCTCCTTCAGGGGTGGTCTTTGCAAGGGAGACGAGTGCTTGTCCTGGGAAGTAGCAGTGCCCCCAAGGCGGCGTGCCAAGGCCTTTAGGATTAGGGAGACTGAGAATGTTAAAGAATCAGTGGGGGACTCAAAGAAGAGAGATCTATGTCCCCGCTTTCTCAGCTGCCTCAATTGAGCAAAAGGTGGACTTTCCTAGCTGGAGTCATGAGGAGGATTTCTAAGACTATGGAAAATCCACTGTAGAGTTGTTATCTGAGGCAGCATCAGCAGAGGCCTACCTTGTCTTTGTCTAAAGAGGAGCCTCCAGTTCTAATTTGCCGGACTCCAGGGTCTGCATCCAGATTTGCACTGCCGGGGAGCGTGTACTTTACCAAAAGTACCTACTGCCAGGGCTTGCAGATTTATCCCTGCCCTGGACTGAGATTTCTTGGTTCTTCTCTTTCTGTCTTGGCCGTGCACTAAACGTAAGTGTAACTATTGTGACTGTCACCTGCAATCAAGTTTGTCAGTAAAAGATTTTATTTTGTACAACGGTAACGTAACGGTGGTGGGATGTGTTTTTTCCTATTGGACTGCTGTAGAGGTCTTTTGGAAAAACCCGAATGATCTTGAAAGCCTTGTTCTCCCCACCCACCCGGTGCAGGAAGAACCTGGAAGCGTGGGTGCTGCAATGGCCCATGCCCTCCCATGTGAGCCCCCGTTGCCGAGAAGTCGGGGCAGGGGATACACAAGCCGAATCTAAAGGTGCACATTTAATTTATCCCTTGAGAGGGAAAGAGATGTAGCTCTGGCTCCCTGATACACTCACGCGGTTAAAACGGGGTTGGAGGAAAAATGATTCCTTGGGTATGATGGAGCAGGCGATAGAAAAGCTTGAAGTGAGACTTTATGGGTTTATTTCAAGAAGACGAAACACCAGTTAATATTCCTCCGATTCTGGCACTCTACAATGGAAATAAAAATAGCCCTTATCTCGGCTGCTGAAGCTGCCCGGAATCTTTCTTCCCTGAAGCGTGGCCGTTCAGTCACAAGTCCTCCATAGAAATAGATCATTCTTATCTTCTAGATGCTGACTTTAAGAACACATCGCTTATGATTTCTCCAGAAGATGGGTTTCTCTTTCAAAGCACAGATGAATAGGGTTGACGGGTTGTACATTTATCCTGGCTGCAATGTAGGGAGAGGATGGTGACGCAGGTTGCATCAATTGTGCCAAAACTCAAACCCTAGATCACCAGTTCAAATCCAGCTCAGGGTAGCAGTGGTTAAATATCATTTATTATCTGAAAGCTGTTCAGCAGCCTACGTGAAAGGTCTGAAGCTAAATGGACAGGTGTAGATAGCATCCTAATTAGCAACCTCGTCTGTTCATGGCTTTCTGTTTTGTTCCCTGATAAAGCCATAACGTTTATTATAACTCCTATCCCAGGACCTTTTTCTGGGTCAGAGTGTTGTGCTCTAAGCACTAGGTCACTCTTTCAGGATAAGAGTAACATATCGTCTGACCTCAACACTTCTCTGTTTTTTGGTCATTAAGGGCATGAAGGAAGTTTATACTGGGGTATGAAAGGGAGGGGGGCTATACTAGACCAGGTACCTACAAATAGGGACAGAGGGCCTTATTAAGAAATTATTTTCTGAGTTCTGGGTTTTTTCAATTCATACATGACATCATGTACTCCACCATACATGCTTCAGCAGGAAGGGTTACTATAAATAAAACTGATAAATGGTACATTTTGTACCTACAAAGCCCATTCTAGAAATGACTCAGCAAGGTGAAATGCCTGAATAGTTTGAAAAATAAAAAAAAAAGTTTGTTTTACACTCATAAATATTCAACCTATCTACAGAAAAGCCTCTAGCAGCAGATCGTGTTAGCCTGAAACTAATAATACCTTGCTCTACCGCTTCTGTTTCCTGCAATCATGCATGTCTGTAATTTTACCAATTACCTTGTAAATAATTTCCTCTTACAACACTCAAGTTTCAACCGTGCAAAGTCTGGGAGTACTTTTTACCTGCAGAATTTATGCCAGTTTTCATCTCTCACTGTGGTGCAAAAACACCAGAATAACCTGAAGCGATGTCTGCCTTGGTCCCGGATTCCTCAGGTACACAGAAAGCTTTTCCCAGTACTGAGCAGTTTCCACTTAACTCCAATCCACAAGATGACCGGTGTTTGGAGTACTAGAGACTACTCTGGGATTTAAACCTCTTTCCCAACATAGTGTTAGTAAAGCACTCTACCGGATCTTCTCTTCCTAGAGAATGGTAACCTAGAGATCCCATCAGCAGAGAGTATCTGATGCCCCCACTCTCCTGGTTTACCCAATGCAGTTCTGTCTCCTTCACACAAGATTAGGATTTGTTGAAATGCCTCCTGCCCTTGCTCTCTGGAGAAAAAAAAAAAAAAGAGGTCTCACTCACTCACAAAGCTTTAAAGCTCTCATCTTCATAACTTTCTATCACCTCACTAAGGGGTTATTTACTAAGGTGCACCAAGGCATTAGCACAGAGAATGTGTGGAATGTGAATTTCCACGAGTTATTTCCAATACCACGATTCCAGGGCAACAGGTGGAAAAAAATTTGCATTCACAAAAAAGCAGGGAGTAGCTTGCATGTTATGGCGGTTACTACCCCAAACCAAATAAGCCTGATACTTCACTTTCAATGCATATCCAGCATAGTTCTCTGCTTCAACGGCAGGGGGAATGAAGAAAAGTGGATCTATATACAGACAACAACCAACAAAGACTGAATTACATAGTCTGGGTAAACAAATAAGCATGGGTGTAGCTTGCTTATTGCGGTGGTTACTACCCCTAACTAATTAAGCTAGATATTTCACTTAGATGCAGTTCCAACACTGCTCTCTACATTAATGGTGGGGGTGGAAGGAAAATAGAACCAAAAGGCTCTTAGTAACCCAAGAGTAACAGATAAGTATGAAAAAAAAAAGTGTGAAACTTGCTGGGCAGACTGGATGGGCCGTTTGGTCGTCTTCTGCCGTCATTTCTATGTTTCTATGGTAATGAGCTACTTTGCATGAATATGCATGCAAAGTAGCTCATTACTATGCACATCAAATAAATTGGCTAGCATTAAAGTTTGCAAGCTGCGTTATTTGATTTAAACCTCAAAAAGTGAGGTTAACTTCCCCAGGGACCATCAGAACACTAAATGCACATTCTGATGATGCCAGGATCAGCCCATCAAGGGCCCACTGAGCCCCAGAATCCCCCTCCCCCCTCCAAGCAAAAATATCCCTGGAGGTCTACTGGGACCCTGCCTTCCGACTTTCACTTCCTGCACCTTGACCTGAGTTCTACGATACAAAATACATTGGAACCCCCCCCCCCCCCCCACCTTCCCCTAAAGATTACTCTGACTCCCTGGGGACTAATGGGCATCATTCCTGCCCCCATTTGCTCCTGATTACCAGTGCCATTCTGCAAAATGTCACCAGTTGTCCCTTGACACTCTTTTGCCTCTCTGCATGGGGGTGGGGGGTGTCCAGGGAAGGTTTGGCATACAAAATGTCCTTTTAACGAAAAACTCAGCTCCAGATGCAGGAGGGTTGGGGTGGGAGATGGAGTTTGGACTAGACCCCAGGGATAGGGAAGGTTTCTGGGGGATGTGGGGCTGTCTTAGTGCACTGCTGGACCTGGGGTTCCTGCAACTCTCCCACCCAGGAAAACTCGCAGAAAAGTGCCACAGGGTTTTACTGAACTGTGGCACTCGGTACCACGGTTCAGGGAATCCTGCGGCTGTTTTTTCTGGGATAACCACACCACACTTTAGTGAATCGGCCCCTCTATAAAGGAATATAAAGTTCATGGTCTTTTCCTACGCAACAATGCATCAGCTCACCATAATCAATAAGTTTAATATACAATCTATAAGTTCATAAGGACTCATTGATTCATTGGGCGCTACATTCTAGATGCATATATTGGAATGGTTACACCACAGCAGCAATTCAAATTTAGGTCTTCACAGTGTGCAAAGGGTTTAAAACAAGACAAATTTTCCAATTCTGTCTACAGTGTACTTTCTGCATAATTAATTACTGTTTGTTTTGCCTCTTAAATAACAGCACATCGTCGCGGTGTTCATTAGTAATGGCTGAGCGGGGCAAACCGATTGACTAGTTCTAGGTGATTATCACGGAGATTCACAGCCATGGAAGTCAGTCCCACATTATATAGCCCATGGGCCTTCTGCTGGGATAATTTTGCTTTATCTAACTAATGCACATACATTACTGCTGATGGTGCAACACAACACAAAAAAAAACTTACTCTCTACCACCAAATATATTATAGTTCAGAATTACTAGGGATTTCTCCTAATCCCATAGATTTTTGGGACAGCCCCCAGTTTCCTGCAGCAGCTCAGTGATAGATTATGTGGTAAAGACAGGAAATTCTGCAGCTAATTTTATGAAATTCTGTGGTAGATTTACATACATTAGTATAGATTTGCATATTAAATATCAACTCTTTTTTTTCTTTACAAAAAAGTTGATTTTTGACATCTCATGTATATGTGAACATTAGTGAGATTTTTTTGGGGGGGGTTATGTGAGTGGGGGAAAAGAAATCTTAGTGATTGGTGCAGGGAGGAACAGGGATAGGCATGGGGATGCGATCTCAGGAATGGGGCAGAAAGAGAGAAGCGGGAGGGAGGAGAAGATTGGAGGGACGGGAGCTTGTTCTTACTTCTCGCCACCTGGTGTAGATCCCCCTATTAGATACACTCTGGTGCCGATCCCTTCTCTCTACCCGTCCCCTATCCTCTCTCTCTTACCCTGTAGAGTTTTACCCTTTCGGCCTCTTTCCTCCCTCCGGGAGCCTTGCACGGACACCGAAACAGAATGCTGGAGGACGCCGAACTGGAAACGGAGCGACGTACTCTGTGTGCCCGGTGCCGCATATGAAGTAGCAGCATCTCTGTGTTCCACAAAGGACTTTACTGGGTAGGATGTTCATTCAATATGGGGGGGGGGAGTTCCTTTTCCCAGCACATCTCACCCCTCTCACCCCAGGAAAAGAGAAATTAGATTCAATAGTGCTAAAACAGCTGTGTTTACCTCTTTCTGGCTGATCCCCTGGTGCACTAATAACTCCTGTTGGCGCTAGCTTGCATCCCTTGCACTCTCTACCGTCAACGAGATCCCACACACCCGACCCAGCTCTGCAAAGAGTGTAATTAGCAAAGAATTTAATGAGCAGAAGACAGAAATGGGGTGGAAAACAGAGCTGGTTGAAAGCCAGGACAGCGCAGCCTTTGCTTGTCTGTGTATCTAAACTGTTCTCAACACTTCCTCTAACGTACACACACATACGTCTCGTCTGTGAGCTTCTCAAATCTGGGAGACTGGAGCCATTCACCTCCAGCTTGGTAAAGAGTAATAAGAAAGGAATAATAATCAAACAAGCAAACATAGCGAACGAATGAGCAAAGCAAAACTAGAAGAGGCAATGTACGAAAAGAGAGTGAGAGAATGTAAGGAATCAGGTAAGCGAGAATAAGATAAAAGTAAAATAATATGTTTATTGATATACAATCTTAACAATTCTAAGTATTAAAGGTATACAATTCTAAGCACTAAAAATATACAGTTCTAAGCATGTACAGTTCTTAAGCGTCAAAAATATTGCTAAGCATATACATCTGTATTTGTGCACTGCATTTCGGCCAATACTCACAACACCCTCACCCTTTTCATCCGCCTGCCTGAGAGAGAGAGCCCACCACAGGCAAAAGGGGTCCAGTCCCTTTGTACGTTTACAAAGGACACGCAGCACTTTGCATACCAGCAAAGTGGAAGTAAGTTTCTCGCTCTCCCCACTTTTGGGCCATAGCTGTTTGCCTTTTATAGCCTGATGTCAACAAGTGTGTGTGCCAAACTAGACTGTTGTGTTTTGGGACAGGATTACTCACTATCCTTGTCTGCAGTCCCATCTAAACATTCCAGACTCAAGGATGGATGGTCAGGTCATCCATATGTCAGTGCTGCAGCTGATTCTGCAATTTCTCTTACAGAGAGAGAGATGCGAGGGTGAGCAGATTCAGAAAGAGAAAATTAAAAAGGTTGGTGAGAGTACGACGACAGACTGGCATTACTTAGGGTGGAGAGAAGAAAAGGAACCTGAAATGACATAGGGCCGGATTAAGGCCAACTGATGCCCCAAGCACAGCCCCCTCGGCCCTTCCATTGCTCAATAAGTGCTGAAGGTGGAATAAAAGGTTAAAAATTAAGTTTTCTTCCAGGCCAGACGCCACAACTATATTAAATATAAAACTTTTTTTTTTTTTTTTTACATTTTATTTAACTAAATAGCAGTAAGTGATATAAGCAAATTATGTATTTATAACTAGGGAGCAACAGAAATAAATGCAAATTTTTAACCCTCTGTGGTGCCTCCCTTCCCTTGGCGCCCTACGCGTGTGCTTATTTTGCTTAATGGTTAATTCGGGGCTGCACATATTGCACAGAAGCAGACTAATGCAAGGATTCACAGTACCACAGTTTGAGTACTGCAGCTTTTACTCACCAGTTCCCAACTAAATTGAATACGAGCTCCCAGCCCTAACCTCAGCTTCATTTTAACATAGAAGATGATGGCTCTTCCCTGTAAATTAGCAGACACATACTGAGGTCCTTCAGTCTCCTCTCATATGGAGTTTCATGCAGACCCTGCACCATTTTGGTTGCCTTCCTCTGGATCACTTCTAACCTCTCTCTAGCCTTTTTTGAGATGAGGTCTCCAGAACTGAACACAGTTCTCCAGCCGAGGTATCACCAATGACCTGGACAGAGGCAATATCACCTCCTTTTAGCGGGTCATTGGAGATTGAAAGCCTGTGTGTGTGTGTATGTGTGAAAAGACAGACAGCATGTGTGTAAATGTGTGATTAAGGGCCTATATAAGTGAGAGAGAAAACGCATGTGTATGTGTGTGTGTGATTGAGAGTCTATGTGAGAGAGAGAGTTTGTGTGTAACAGAGAGAGGAGAAAGTTACAAGCAAATCAATCATCCCTCCTCCAGCTAATTCAAAACAATGTCAGGGCACCTGGATATCAAACGTTCCCAGGTATGCAGAGCAAAGCACTTTTTTTATCCTTATTTTTCATAATTGGGTCTTCGTGCCTGCTATTTTGAAATATTTTATTGGTCTCTAGAAATTTTTGATATAGGAGTTTTTAATTATTGGATATTCCATTCATCGGCTGTTTTGAAATAATCTGTTCTTTTTATTATTATGGTTTTATTGCTATTGATTTTATATTTCTTGATTTGTTTGATGAGGACTAATGATATTACACTGCATAAGTCTCTCTGGCTTGTTGCCGTTTCCAGTTCAGTTTTGGCCTGCATGTTTCTGTTTATGCTTTATGGTCTCTTTATTCTTTGTTAGGTGAGGGTCTGCATATGTGACTGAGGTGAGGTTCTCTGCTGGGCTTGCAGTTTCTGTGTAGGGCTCTATAGCAGCCTGGCTTGGTCAGTTTTCCTAATAGGAGGAGTATTGGAGTTTCAAGGCTTGGTGTAATATTTTCAGTTTTGCCTTGTAAGGTGGTTACTGTTTGAGTGCTGGAAATTGGTGCTGTTTTGGTATGGGATGTTTACTATGTACACAATTTCTGTTCAAACAGGGTACTTATCTTTCCCTTATGTCATTCTTAACAAAAATAATACAGGGCCTTTATTTTTTCGCCATGAATTGTAATGAGCAGTGTGTCACACACATGAGCATGGTCTGTCAGGTGTGTCACGATGGGAAAAAGGTTGAGAACCACTACTCTAGAGAGGAGAGGAGAGATGGAAGGATATGATATCGACTTAAATATCTGAAAGGTATTAATAATGCACAAACCTTTTCCAGTGGAAAGGAAAGTGTATAACTAAGGGTCATGATAATAAGCTCCAAGGAGGTAGGCTCAGAAGCAATGTCAGGAAATATTTTTTCACGGAAAGGTGGTAGATGCCTGGAATGCCCTCCCAAAAAAAGGTGGTGAAGGCAAGAACAGCAACAGAATTCAAAAAGTAGCAGGATGTAAACAGAGGTTCCCTAATGACTAAAGCATGAAAATTAAGAACTGGGTTAACCCAAGGCAACTTTTGGTGAAACATTTCTTCATGGTGGTAACCTGCACAGAGCAGCAGTCGCAACCAGTCAGTGGTGCTTTCAAGGACTCCATCTGGCCATATCTTACCGTTAACATATGGTTTATTTATTTAAAAGATTTGCTTGCCACTATATCCACATATCTAGGTGGTTGACAAAATGTACATCCATAAAATTAATGACAAACATCAAAACATACCCACACACACCATAGATAACTAAAACCAAAAATCAAATATAAAAAAAACCAGAAAATATAAAAACAGAAATAAACAGGTAACATCACATATTAATTTCCCTATCTGGCTTTTACGTTCAACAAAGTTTGACCAAGTTCACACATGACGGCAGTAATGCGGGGGCAGTAGTCCACTACTTGTGCTTCTATGGCTGGGGCAGGCCCTCAGTGCACAGCAAGAATTAATGAACAAATGAAGCAGGGAATGGAAGGTCAGGCCATCACTCGCTTTTACCACTAGGATGGGGCCTCATTACCCTATGGGTAACCTGCACAGAGTTGGCAGTCACAACCCTAAAAATCTTGCTGGGCAGACTGGATGGACCATTTTGGTCTTTATCTGCCATCCTTTACTATGTTACTATGAAAAATAAATTAAACCAATACCCACCTCTTCCCCCTCCCCCAATATCTTTTATCCAACCTCTCAGCCCTAATGACATTGCAGTGATGATGTGTCTCCCTCTCTCCTGGGAAGCTGTTGTTCAGGATTTCAGAGACGCACCCTTTGCTAATTAAAGAGATACGGTAGACTCGAGGAAGGAGGGAACGTGTGCAGCTTTGTTTCCACCGGAGATTTCCCCATAGATGTAAGAAAAATTGAGAGAGAGAGACAGAAGTAGCCTCCGTGTTCCTTTCCAAGATGTAATTAATCTAGCTTCTCACTCAGGTTTACCTATTAATAAGAGTTATACTGAGTATTCCTTGTCATTATCTCGTATAACCAGGAGGACCAGTATCTGGGAAAATTTCCTAGCCTTGCTCAAGAGCGCTTTGAACGGAATATTATCTTCGATGGAATGAGAAGAGACGCTAGCACTCGTCAAATGCTAAACAGGGAACAAAGATACAGGAAAAATTAAAAAAAAACAAACCCTGACATTTTACATTTCAAATACTTATATCAGCAAAACGAATACCAGTAATTATAGCGTTTGCATATCCTGTGAAGTGATGCTGTAAGTTGGGTGTGAGGAGAGGACGTGTGTGGCAGAGGAAAAGCTGACAGGAGCATACTAGAGCAGAACAGATGTTCACGCTGTGGTCCCAGGCCCTGCATTCTCTCACGAAATGGTGTTGAGATTAAACTAATCCCTCTCCATGTAAAGACATTCGCACACACAGCTGGCTGGGGTTTGGGAGAAGGTTGTTCTCGGGCAAAAAAAATTGGACTTCTGGGGCTGCAGGAAACCTTCTGAGGCATTCGTATGGAAAGTAAACAGTGGCAGTAATTATAGATGCAGAGTTGCTAAGAAAAAGCAGGAAGGGAGCAGAGTTCCTTTTGGATCACATGGAGGCTTACATTGATATTTCACAGATGTGAATGAGGCCGATTGGGGCTTTATCCAAATAAAGATTTTTTTTTTCCAGGCACAAAATGGGGATCTTTTGGAACAAAGCCCTTTGTCTAGTGATGACTCCGCCTGCGAAATCTGGAAAGGCTTTGGGTGTCAAGTGCCCTAGGATATTTCTTCTTTTGCTCTCATGCAACTGTCTCATTGTCTGACTCCATTTTGCTGGGTTTTCCTCCTCTTTTTTTTATTTTTCTGTCTTAGAGCCAGCCACATTTAAGTTTCATACTAAAAAAAAAAAAAATCAGTTTACTTACAGAATTCTGAAAAAGTGCATCTTTTGCCAAAGGAAGGCCAGGACAATGCTGAAAGCCATCTACCTAAGTCAACAGTGATTTACCCAGCTAGGATGGCATGATTGTGCGACGAGTGTGCACATCGTGCACGTACTCTTAGCTGGATTTCAAAGAGGCCTTCCAGGTCGGGCTGGTATATGATGATTTTCCGTATCTATGCACCAGGGGTGCTTTCCGCCTGCTAAAATTGCAGGGGGAGCCAATGCAAGTGGTTTCTCTTGGAACATGAGCTGCAACGTGCCTGGGCTAAACGTGCCCCCGCCGGCATCGCAAAGAACTTGGGCTCTTCAAAATCAGGCCCTCAGTTTCCTGCTGCATCTGGAGCAGGAAAAACAACAACAGAAAATATTCCACCTAAAAAATAATATTCAGAGGAGAAAAACTTTGCAAAAAGTGCAGTGGCAAAGGCTCTTCACTGACAGAAGGCAAACTGAGAGTCAAGTGCCATTTTGTTACATTTTATGGCAAGCGCACGTACAAGGCTTTCAGAATCGAAGTCTTTGATAACGCGCAGTAGGATCAGCGTCTAACACCTACACCCTACACCTGTGTGCTCCCTACGAACTTTCACCTGGCCTGTCCCTCTCTGACCTTCACAAGGTCTCATTAGGTTCCCTGGGTTGTTCTACCCACTCCTCTTAATTATCAAAGGAGTCCCCCTACACGCCCAGAGAATTAAAAGGAGCACAGCGAACGGCGCCTGCTTCACCTGACATCATTCACAGGAACACAGACAGGCTGTCACCTAAAACGATTCAAAGTGAGTTACTTGTAAAGAGAGGTACTGGCAGCAGATATTAAGCTTCCAGAAGCTGTAGCATTGTTTACGTCCCATAGATGCCATTCCGCATCAGGATGGGGGAAATTGGGTTTTGTTCAGTTGGTGTCCTCTTTTTGTGGTTTTGCATCCAGGTACGTGACGACCCCCCCCCCCCCCCTCACTCCATGGGGTACTTCACGCCCTCCCTGGGCAAGAGAATTACTCATTGCTGCCCATTTCTGGTGGACAGGGTTATCTGCCTGGAGTAAATTGGGTACTTTGTCACGGGTGTATAGAAAAGTCTTTCGCCCATGACAGCATTAGTGCTTCTGTTATTGTTCTACAGGGTAAGCGATAATTCCTGGGTAATGATTACAGTGAGATCAAATAACTCCCAGTTGCACTGAGTATAGGTGAAACGAGGCCATTACACTTAACAGATCAGAAACTCCTATAAAACAAGAGCCCTTCAAAAGCAGTCTAGTGTGCTCTTTTTTTCCATGAAAACACAATCCTTTCCGTCCCTGTGTCCCTCTCCTGCTGAATGGAGCTAAATCGCATCAGTCTACCTAACCCTGTGTTTGCTTTTGTTTGTGATGAAGGCCTCTCAGTGCCAACTCGCTCAACCTGCAAATGACAACGCAAAGATAATCGAAAAGAGCTCTCTCTTGCCCTCAACACTACCCAAGGCCCATTTTGGAATGAGAAAGTAAAAAAAATAATATCCTCATAGGAAACCAAGGAGGCCCATCTACGAAAACAACACATTCCAAATTCTATTTGGTTGTTTGCATGTGCCTTCTCTATTCTCCACCGAAAATGTTGCTTTCAGCTTCCAGGCTATCAAGTTCTCTCTAGCAGCTCTGAGTTATAGCCCAACAATGTCAGGCTCTGGACTGGCAATCTGATGGTTTGCAAAGGTTTGTACTAGCAACGTAGGTAAAGAAAGCAGAGCCAACCAAATACAGATTACAACTAAACTAGGCAGCCTTTCAACAACTCCATATTGCTTCTAACATTCCTTGAGTTTTCAAGAGTTCTCAATTCCAGGTTTCTTGGTAGAGTCGACTATTTGAAGGAGACAAGCTTATCCACTACAAAATCCCACCATGATCTCCTGACAAAGGTCATATCCTTGGAGATGCCAGCCACAGGATATTGTACAGTCACAAAAGATCCAGCAGATGTCTGATTAAATGTGGCATAATTTTATTTGCAAAGGTACAGTCAACTGAAATAAAGGGAGCTTTTATTTCTTTGAATGCAGGTATATATCGTTACATTAAAAATAGACTATCCTGCCCCAATTGTGTAACACTATGATACCATTCTGATCTATTTATTTATTTAATTTATTTAAGGGTTTTTATATACCGCGGCTCGTTAGCAAACATCACCTCGGTTTACAATGAACATAAATTAGCAACAAGCTTTACAATCTAACATAATTAAAATGATACATCGCTGATCTAAAATTATATCCAATCATTTTGGAATATATATATATATATATATATATATATATATATATATATATATATATATATATAAGGTTGTAGCTTCAATAGCATCCTGCAATTCCAAGAACCATGGTCTGATAACCTTTATGGAACAGAATATTTTCAGGAGAATGCAATTATATCTTATGCTCTACGCCATGAGAAACAAAAAAACTTAAAAAAAAAAAAAAAAAAAAAATTTGCCCCAAGTGGAATGAAGTGTGTAAAATTCTGACTTTGTCAGCAGATGTGTCACAGCATTTTAAAATCACTGAAGTTTATTATAACACTCTAGTGATAGCATTATCACTGGTATCCTAGCAGGGTCTGAATTTAATGGTCATTATCTCAATACTTTAAGCTTGCTATTATTAGATGATGAAAAGTCATCTCATCACTTAATGACAATGTGTAACCTTTATGGAGGGAATCACCATCCCATAATAGCCAATTGTGTCATTATATACCATTACACTGCTTACCAGACTTAACTGCACTGAAAGCCATTATAAAACAGGTAATTCTCCTAGTGCTAGAACATATAAAAGACCAGGGTGATGGAGTAATCAGCTTTCAAAGGCTACAAGAATTAGCTGGATAATTTTCAAGTTATTTTACCTCCCTGTGCTTCAGATTTTACCCAACAGAAATTGAATAACAACAACCATAATAATTATTTTGTTCCTCTTTCCATACCTCTTTGAAAGTTGCAATAGGAGGGGGAGGAGTAGCCTAGTGTTTAGAGCAGCGGGCCAGAAGCCAGAGTTCAAATCCCACCGCCGCTCCTTGTGACCTTGGGCAAGTCACTTTACCTTCTGTTACCTCAGGTACAAACGTACAGGTTCATTCATCAAAACGCGTTATTGTGTTAACTCACGTGATAACACGTTAACGCCATAACAATGGAGCGAATGCAAATTTTCTGAAGGGAGGTGGGATTAATTAAAATGAGGGGCAATAGCGCACGTGTTTAATGCTGGAAATAAACGACACCTTTTTTCCTGGCGTTGAGCTGTGCGATATGTCCGAAATAGCCGTAATGCAATTTGTGATAAATTTTCTAAATTGTTGGGCTGGAAAAGGAGTGGAGAGAGAGAGAGCGCCTTTTGGGAGGCCTTCACAATATTCAACTATTTATATCACTATAGGAGGGCCAGCTAATAGCTTGAAATGAGGTATTGGTGGATTTCACATCATTTGGAGTGCGGAAAGTCTCACAAAGATGAGATTTCTACTATGTTCTCTCGCCTTAGCTTGATGGTACCCTGTTATAGAGTCCATTAAGCTAGGGCGAGAGAACATTGACTACCTTGAAGGCCTTATAAATAGTTTCTCTCTCTCAGCCCTATCTAACCCACTTTAAATTCCAAAAAAACAGAATAATTTGACTTTAAAACCAGGCCTTCACTTTATTTCTAAATCTTAGATGTTTTTTTCTGGGCTCACAAGTTGTAAGGGTTAGCATCTAAACCAACAGTGCAAAAAGTCCAGTAAACATGTTGTTGACCTCATAAATGCCAAGATTTTCTCCTTCTCAACTAGAGTAATCCTTTAGAAATCACAAAATCCATTAGAGGACTGGATATCGACCCAGCATTTATTCTTTCACTACTTAATACTATATCCATGTGTTATCACTTCAACAGTTGCCTGTACATCAGATTCCACATCATTAATTTGAGAATCCAGCTGGATAGTCTTGGGACCCATCATATGAAAGACCACCTAAATGGTCAGTATCTTATTTTCAAAAGGTGGATGCAACCTCCTCACAAGTAAGATGCAAATTAACAAATATCTTTCCCTCCCTTGCCAGAAGATTAGTCAATCCTTTTACGACCTGGAACAACTTCCGAGGTCTATATTCTGCCATTGCTAATTCTTTTGATAAAACGTATTTTGGCCTCTCTCACCAGTAGATTATACTTCTCTATCTGCAAACTATGCAAGTCTCTATTGACTATAGACTATTTATCCTTCCGCCTTTTCCACTACAGCTGCCATGTCTGCTGTTGTATCAGCCTGAGACCACTGATACTAAGGGGGTTTTGAGAAGGGGAGGGGCAATGCTGTCCACTATGGTACTTACAACACTATTCCATTGCTCCATTGAATATTTTAATGATAAAATGTCCAAATTCAAGTTTAAGTTCCTTATAAACTAGTGGCAGGATCTCTAAATTTAATTCACTCAAGGCCCTAGAAATACTGTAACTCTAATCTTTTTTGACAATGTTAAATACTACATTTTAATTCAGCTACAGAGTGATCTGACCATGACACTGGCAAACCATTGCACTGCAGTGCCTTTTCATCACTCCAAGTCAAAGATATTACAAAGTTTAAATCCAAAATATGTTCATGGATATGTATAGGAGCATTGACAAGCTGAAAGACCCAAATTAAGACTTGCCATACTGGGTCAGACCAAGGATTCATCAAGCCCACGATCCTGTTTTCAACAGTGGCCAAGCCAGGTCACAAGTACCTGGCAGAATCCCAAGGAGTATATTCCAAGCTGCTTATCCCAAGAATAAGTAGTGGATTTCTGCAACTCTACCTTAATAATGGTTGATGGACTTTTCCTCCAGAACTTGTCCAAACCTTTTTTTAAATGCAGCTACACTAATAGCTTTCACCACATCCTCTGGCAATGAATTCCAGAGCTAAATTATGCATTGAGTAAAAAAATTATTTTCTATTATTAGTTTTAAATGTATTACCTAGTAACTTCATTGTGTGTCCCCTGGTCTGATTAATGTTTACTCATGCCATTTCACTCATTATTTTATAGACCTCTATCAAATCTCCCTTCAGCTGTCTCTTCTCCAAGCTGAAGAATCCTAACCTCTTTAGCCTTTCTTCATAGGGGAATTGTTCCATCCCCTTTTATCATCTTGGTTGCTCTTCTCTGTACCTTTTCTAATTCTGCTATATCTTTCTTGAGATGTGGTGACCAGAACTGAACACAATACTCAAGATGAGTTCGCAGAATGGAGCAATACAGAGGCATTATGATATTCTATGCTTTATTCTCCATTCCTTTCCTAATAATCCCTAGCATTCTATTTGCTTTCTTGACTGCTGCCATACACTGAGCAAAAAATGTCAACGTATTTTCAGTGATGACACCTAGATGCTTTTCCTGAGTGGTGATTTCTAATATGGAACCTTGCATTTTGTAGCTATAATCCTCTTGTGATTTGACAACTTTGAATAATTTTGTATCATCTGATTACCTCACTTGTTCCCATTTCCAGGTCATTTATAAATATATTAAAAAGCAGCGGTCCCAAAATTGATCCCTGGGGCACTCCACTATTCACCTTTTTCCATTGGGAAAATTTACCATTTAGCCCTACTCTCTGTTTTCTATCTTTTAACCAGTTGGCAATCCACAATAGGACACTGCCCCCTATCCCATGACTTTGTCAAATGCTTTCTGGAAATCCAGATACACTATATCAACTGGTTCACCTTTATCCATGATTATTTATTCCCTCAAAAAAAATGTAGCAAATTTGTGAGGCAAGACTTCCTTTGGCTAAATCCATGTTGGCTTTGTCCCATTAAATTATGCTTATCTATATGTTCAGCAATTTTCTTCTTTATGATAGTCTCTACCATTTTGCCTAGCACAGATATCAGATTCACTGGTCTAATTTCATGGATCACCCCTTGATCCTATTTTAAAAATTGGTGTTACATTGGCAACCCTCCAGCCTTCAGGTACCATAGATGATGTTATAGATAATTTACAAATTTCCAATAGCAGGTCCGCAATTTCATTTCTCAGTTCTTTCAGCAATCTGGGATGTATACCATCTGGTCTAGGTGATTTGCTACTGTTTTAGCTTGTCAGTTTGCCCTAGTACATCTTCCAGGTTCACTGAGATTTGTTTCAGTTCCTCTGAATATCATTTCTGGCATGGGCTTCTGTCTTACATCTTTCTCAGTGAATACTGAAGCAAAAGAATTCATTTTATCATCCCTAAGTGCTCCTTTTACCCCTTGGTCCTACTGACTCCCTCACAGGCTTTTTACATCAAATAGACCTGAAAAAGTATTTATTATGAGTTTTTCTTTCCATGGCAAGCTTATTTTCAAATTCCTCTTTGCCTTCCTTATCACTGCTTTGCACCTGACTTACCAGTGCTTATGCTGTTTCCTGTTTTCTTTATTTGGAATTCTACCATTTCTTGAAAGATGTTCTTTTAAATATAATAGTCTCTCTCACCTTATCTTTCAACCATGCCGATGGTCGTTTAGCTTTCTTTCGACCTTTTCTAATGCATGGACTACATCTGTTCTGGGCTTCCAAGATGGTATTTTTAACCAACATCCATGCCTCAGCTATACTCTTAACATTTGCAGTTGCTCCTTTCAGTTTTTTCCTAACCATTTTCCTCATTATATCACAGTAACCTTTCTGAAAGTTAAATGCTGTCATAACAGATTTCTTTTTTGTGCTCCCTCCAGTTAAGTCAAATTTGATCATGTTGTGATCACTATTGCCAGGTGGCTCCAATACTGTTACCTCTCACACCAAATCCTGTGTTCCATTAAGGACTAGGTCTAAAATAGTTTCCCCTAAAAAAAACAAAAAAACAAGAAGTTTCTCAACCCACTCATCTGAGGGGGGGGGGGGGGGGAGTCCACACATGTATCTTAAAATCTCCAAGAACAACTTAATAGGTATGACCTGTTCTCAGCTCTAAAATTAATTCAGCTAACGCATTCAAAGATAATAGATCAGAAATAGGTGGCCTATACACCAAAAAGAAATGTAAAGTGATCTTTCTGCACGATAATAAAATCAAACACTCAGAACTTTTCAGCTGCCAAAGCCCCACTGAAACCATCTGAAGGGCATTATGCTAAGTAACAGCCAGTCTGCTCTTACCTTCTGCAAGAAAGAGAATCACACAGGACAAGCCTATGATAGATTGACTGTACCCCCATCCCCCAGCCATGTTTCCGTGATAAACAATAAATAACTTCTGATCTACAGTCCAGTCATGAATAATTGGTGGCTTATTCATGATGGATCTGGTGTTAGTCAGTCCTATATTTAAAAAAAACTAACAAACCCCTGGCTGTTTCACCTTCCCATATCTGCCTGCATCAAAACTAAATATCTAGGACATTTCATATTTGGCCTCGGGTGTTTTCTGCTGCCCCAAAAATGGTACTATGCGAGATGTGATAGTAATAAGCCCATCTTTCCCAAAAAGGCTAACATATTAATAGCCTGTAACAAACACGTAGGCAATGTTTTATGCTATAATGGAGAGAGGAGATATTGTCCATCCGAAAGACAAAATTCGCATAGAGCATTTGCTATCTAGGAAGCTCCTCCATCCTTGCTTACAACAGCTAACACTATTGAAGCAGAACAATTAAAAGCCCCGAGCAGCTCGCTTATAGGATAAACAAAGGAGTGCACCCCGTCGGAAGACGCCCACCTGCAGGCCAGCAGACTATGAAGGTTCAGGGACAGGCTCCCATGAGATCAGAACGGTTTCTTCGCCGACTTGCCCAAAGGAATATAGGTGGCAAAAGCTAGCCCCAAATGTACTGAGTTAGTCCGATAAAAAAGGGATCACTTGCAACTGGTTTCACTCGTATTTCTACATCAGTACGTGATAAAAGCGACCTGCTCATTCTAACATCTGTGAGCACATATGGCAGGATTTTGACTGGTTTGCACATAACCAGGTCACCCCCTTATGCACCCCTCCTCTCTCTGCATGCATCAATTTCCTGAATCATTATCCGCAGCACCCTACTTTTGGAGATGAGCAAAGCTGCAAATATACTGCTTTTGTAATAAATAACACACAATAGCTTATAACCAGCACAAATATACAATAGCTAGATAACTCGAGGGCACTGTCACAGCATTTCAGAGCATTGCACCTTCAGGTCTCTGATTCACATCAGACTCGGGGCAGCAGGGTCTTAAAAAGGTGACCTACTTGAAATGAGATGGTCTGACTCTAGTTACAGGTTCCACAGCAAAAGCGTTCACATTGCAGACTGTCAGATTCCTACAAATTCTGCTGCATACCTTGCATGGACTTGTGTCAGGGACTCAAGAAGAGAGCCCAGCAATCTAGTTTTGAACTCACTGTAGAAAACCTCTCTTATCTTGGAAACTAAGGGGACCATGAGCTGTTATTTATTTTATTTGTTTAAAAAATGTTATGCAAATTGCGTACTCTATAGACCATAGCAGTTTACAAGTAAAACATCCATAATAAAAGCATACATATAAAACAAAATCATAAAATAAAACATTTTTTAAAAATACATAGAAAGGGGATCTCATCATTCCATTGCCAATGTTTCATGAAATTAAATCATTAAACACTTGTTGAAGTAGCCAAGGTTTTTAAGTTCTTGTATTAAATATTTTATCATCAGAGAGTAATCTTAGAGCTTGCAGCATAGTGTTCTGCAAGATAGGCCCTGCTACCGAGTTGGCCCTCACTCTCACCTCCCCCAGGTATGCTTGTTGGATTGAAGGTATATCAAGGAACCCTTTAGTAGCTGAACGTAAATTACGATGAAGTGTATGAAAATGATGCGTGGTACCCAACCAGAAAGTGTTAAGATTATGAATGATGTTATGAATTATTGAAAGGACCTTATATTGTATTCTATATTTCATGGGTAATCAACATAAGTTAGCCAAGGTGGGCATTATACCATAATATTTCAGCTTCCCGGTAAGAATGCTAGATGCAGAATTCTGTAGTAAGGGTAAACACAGAAATAAAGAATTGCAATAGTCCAAGCCTGCAAATAGCATGGTTTGTAAGACCAGGCTAAAATCATCGGTTTCGAGGAATGGTTTTAGTCTCCTCAGCATTTTGTTTAAAATACCCGGTTTTAACCAAATTTCAGACACGATCTCTCATTGAAAATCTAGTATCAACGAACACACCTAGATCACGTGCAAGAGATGAAATGTCAATTTCTAAATTATCAAAGAAAAAGATGTGGATATCTTCAGTTTTTTTAATGTTCAGAGATAACTATTTGTGAATGGCATTCATCAGGGCAGAAACTGGTGAATTTCTGATCAGGAAGGAAAACTGGATGCCATCTGCATCTCTCCTAAAATTTAAACCAAGACCATCCAAGAGCTCGTTAGTTGAACAAACCTGAAGGAAAGCAAGAGGTTTCATCTTATCTTTGCCCATTCTCCCGGGAGGGTGACAGAGCTATCCTTCTCCCTCCCTTGCGCACCTGATGGCAAACCGAAGCCAAACCGCTGTTCCCTCTTCGTCAGTTTGCGGTCTCCCCCTTGTACAGCAAGGTGCACATTGCCTTTTCCTTGGGCCAGCTCCAGCTCTCCCTTCTGGTCTTATTACCACTGCCTGTGTGTATCCTTAATCCCTAATCAGTGCCCCGTTAATTATTTGAGTCGGGTGAGTATTTCCTTCATCTGGTTCTGTCAGCTCTACGGCTGCTTGCAGCCCCTCTTTTCTGCCTATCCCTAGCTCCCGATACTCCAAGCTGCTGTCAGGTGCATCTGTTTGAAGATTACAGGTATCATTCCTTCTCCCCCGTACGAGTACACTTACATGCTATAGACTCCACAAGCTTTTGCACAAAACGTTACAGCTAAATGTTTCATGGAAAGGCAAACGTACAATTCTTGCAATATCATTCACAAAGTGAGAATTTTGGACACCCTTAATTCTTTCATTGGGCCTTTCAAATTTAGCTTTTGGCAGCGTTTGGTGCTTCCTTTTGGGAAACCATTTTTTTTTTTGTTATTTTGTTATTTTTAATGCTGAATGTTGGCTGTGTTGTGTGATTTTGTTTTGTTTTTCTTTCATATAGTGGTGTGTTTGTCTGCTAGGCATTAACATCTTATATTAGATGTATTTTACTTTCATTGTTCTTTGTAACCCACTTTGATGTTTTGACAAACAGCAGATATTCAAATGATGAAACTAAACCAGGAACAGAAATTGTTTTCCCGGTCGTCATGCTCGTGCTCTCGATGCCTCGCTTTTCCCTTTTATCATTCACGGTTCACTTTCCGAGCAGGATGGGACTCAGCCGAGGGCCAGGGAACCTTGCGCCTTCCTTTCCACAGGGTTTAGAAGGTGGAACAGGGTCAGAGCCACTGAATGTTTTCTAACCTGGCCGGAAGTTGGGCCCTAAGGTCAGCGACTGCTGCTGGAGAGTCAGAACCACCGCTCACTACTGAAACGCGGTGGGGAGAAAGAAGAAATCCCAACCAAGACAAGGATAGTGGAAGGAAGGATAGAATGGAAGGAAGGCTCAAGACACCGTAGATGCGGCCACTAATCCCAAAGAGAAGAAAAAACCATGATATGGATTCAATATCGGTTTCACCAGAATAGTACTCAAGTTCAGTGTGCTCGTCTACTTTTGGAAACAGGATGCTGGGCTTGATGGGCCTTTCGTCTGACCCAGTATGGCAAGTCTTATGCTCTTATGTACTGCTAAGGAAGCTCAGGAGGGACAAGATGTAGAGATGGCTCTGTGCACTGCACGTGCCGCACAAAATAGGGCCCAGCTTTCTACGCTCTGCACCCTGCCCGTGAAGTAACGCATTCCAGAGCTCACGCTGTAGCTAGGAAGAAGAGGCCTTCATAAACGGAGTCCCTACATGTTTAAGAGCCACTGCTGGTTACTCTTCTTGCCATGAGATGCTGAGAGCAAAGCCCCAGGCACTGCTGTGAATCTGAGCAGCAGGCTGTGGTGACTTTTTTTTTTTTTCCCCTGGCATAGCGGGTCGGGAACCACTGGCCTAGCCTTTCCATAACTATGCAGAGGAAAGAAATTCAGGATGAAGCTCTGCAGAATATTGGATCCCAGTGAGCTGGCAATGGTAGGGGAGGAAACGTGAGCATTAGTGACCAGTGTGATGAATTTAGTCAGTGAGCGGTAGGAGTGACTCTAAAGAGAAGAGAACAATAGGTGCAGAGCAATTAACTGTCATACGATCAGTGAGCACAAAATGTTAATCTTAGTGAGAGTCATTATAGAGAATTGGTTCCAAATCTGGTTCTCCAGGCCTAATCAACAGATCGGGTTTCCCCAGCATGAATATGCACAGCAGATAACAATGTAGGCAAATGGATCTTTGCTTGTGTGCATTGAAGGTGCTCTGTAAACCAGATATGTTTGATGGACCTGGAGAATTGGGTTGGGAGCTTGCAATGTGCGTGCTGTCAACGAGCTAATATTAAAGCTTATTTAGAATACCAGGTGCTCCTCACTACCCTGCGTCAGGGGAGAGAACAAATCACATCAGCACTAGTCCTGCGAGCTCAGTCCATCACAGCCACCTCCCTCGGGGTGAGAGGTCACGCTTCCGAGGAAATTTTCTTGCTTCAGGCTTAAGGTAATGAAATTTATATGAAGAAAAGGTTTTATTCCCACTTGTCTTTCTGCGGAAGATGGATGACTTGACAAGATCTACTATCGTTAGAAATAATTCAGCAAGTTGGATTTCATTTAAGCTTCTCTCATGAATAATGAACAAGCTATTTGACTCTGGTACACAGACCTTTAACAAAATGTTTTGTTTTGGTTTGTTTTTTTTTAAATCAAACAGAATAAAAGGTGACCCAACCTCTCACAGTTTCTCAATTGGATGAATACACCGTGGTGACAGTGTGCTTGGAGAACAAAGGATAATCTCTGTGCAATCACATGGTTCTTCAAAGGGCCCATACAATAGTTAGCTGAATCAAAAAAAACCAAACAAAAAAACCCGAATCAGACCTTCAAGACTGCAGGGTTTATTAATCCATCTCAGGGAAGGTGGTGTTCCTCATTACGGCATGATGTACTAAGCTTTCTTCTCCACCCCCATAGGGAGACCGGACGGAGAAAAAACCTTGGTAACTCAGACACTGCCTAGCTCTTACTGGGTTTACGTGTGGATGCCGGTTCTGGGAGGACCTGTTCTGGCATCCCTACTGCCGGACAGCCTCCTCCGCCGTGCTGTCAAACTATAGATTCCCATCTGGGTTCAAAAGACCTGGATATAATTGTCATACGTATAAAAAACTCACAAAAAAACTATTGGAAAGCAAAGAGTTGATGAAGGGAAGGAGTGAGAGTCAGCTCCGCTGCATGAATAATAAATGCCTTGTTAATGGAGCTCAGCGTTGATGAAGACGCAGGCAGGTACAGTGGAGGAATTGGTCAGCCCTGGGGAAGATGACTTGCAGCGTAGTTTCTGGAGGTTTCCACAAAATGCTCGGATATTTAATGGGAAGCTTACGGCTTCTCAATTCCTCGCCCCTCTTCCCCGTTGACGTCTCAGGCAGAGAAAAAAAAAATTAAATTCATGGCCTCTCAGGGCCTTGCTAGCTTAGTAATACTAGTAGAATCAAGATGCAGATGGGAAGGGAGGGAGAGAGAGTTCAGAAAACAAAAAAAATATAAATTAAAACGGACAGAGATGAAGGGAAGAGGCCTAGGAAAATAGATGCGGAGGGATTTGCATGCATACCGAACCCATAGAGCAGTCTACACTCAGATTATGGACCCCTACACGTATACCTAACATTTTCAGATGCACGCAGCCAGAAATGGCTTCTGTATCGTACGGTGAAATTGAACGCTGCAGTGCATGACAAGGCTACAGTTTTAAAAATTAAAATGCCGCAGGTACGCTCAAGATGAGAAGACATTTCTCCCAAACCAGGGCACCTCTCATCTTTGCAAGGCTTGGCCAACCCCAGCTCTCCCTTCTGACCTTATTTTATCACTGCCTACCTGTACCCTAATCCGTGCCCTGAACAGAAAGAGAGACGAGCTCTGCAGTTGGGAGCAGAGTTATCCTGAATAGGGGGGGACGGACGGACGTCTCCTTTCTTTTCCCCCTGGTTATGCGAATACAGACACCTGCAAGTATATTCCGGCTGTAGGGCCCAAGGTTCTTGTCCGGCTCTCCTGCCCCTGGGGTGTGCCATGTGAGTGCAGGTTATAGGATTTGCCAAGCGGCACCTGCCAGGAGCTGAGGAAGTGCAGCACACGTCTTTTCCTGCTCCGGATTAGAATGTATTTTAGCAGCTAAAATGCAAAATCGGCAAGATCCAAGTTCAAATTTGACCCCCTCCCCATCTCTCTGCGTCTGTGAACCACAGCAAGTCAATTTCTCTGTAAACTGGGGGAAGGAAGAAGCCTTATAATAGAGTTTGTTTGTAAAACACTGCACGAACTGACAGCACTCTGGAGCCAACAGATGCAGCATCATTATTATTGTTAATAAATGAAGATCATTACAACACTCCATTCCTCAAATTGCCTGGCACACATGATATGAACAGATTACTTAAATTCAATACCCAGTGCAGTGCTTACACTGGCAGCCTGTCTCTTGGCAGGGGGCAGGACAATGCAAGAACATTTGTACATTCACTTGTCAGGATTAATCCCTGCCAAAGCAGTAAGGTTTCCTGATAAGGACTTGACAGGTCAACCTGAACCAAATGGATTTCAAGAGAGGAAAGTTTTAAATTCCCATAGGTGGGTGTGTGTGAGTGAGAGAGCGAGCAAGCAAGCTTACGAGAGGAGGACGTTGGATGTGGACACATTTGTAGATACAATATTTTGGCATTTGTGGATCCTTAGAGGAGTGCACCAGAAAAAAAAAAAATGCTCGTTGCTTTTTGTTTACTTTTTTTTTTAATTTAATATCTGCATTGTAGCACGGGCTGAAGCCACGTAGTACACACTAATGAAATTTTGTTGTGTTTTGTGTCATTTCAGATGGGAAATATAAAACAGAAACAAATATTGCTTATGTGTATTTTCATGACATTTTAACCTTCTGCACAGTACAGGAAGGTGGTCTGCATTTTACCAAAACTGCTGCTTTATCAATATTCCCTTTCTTTAGGTGTCCGTTTTAAATTTAATCAGGGCCAGTGCTAGCTTTTTTTGGTGCCCCGTGCGAACAATTACTGTGCTTCCCCTCCCCCAAACTTTAAAAACCTGACACCACCATGCCCCTCCCCCCCCCCTGGAACCCCAGGCTGGTGCAAGGGTATTAGATGCCCTAGGCGAACCTTAGGGCCTTGCACAACGTCCCACCCCCACCCTCTCCCCTGGCCTGTTACACACACACAATTAAAGTTATGCATTTATAATAACATTTTACATGAAAAATATCAAAGTACGGTATTCAGAGGTAAAAATAATCAATTACATTTATATTTACAAGCACTGCTGTGATGTCAGCCAGCAATCCCTGCAAAAAAAACCCAAAAAAACCAAACAAACACTTGGAATCCATTAGGATTGTTGTGTGTGTCGGCTTAACCCTCCGAAAGCCCTAAAACACTTCCTATTAGGAGAATGCCTCACCTCAGTCACAAGTGCAGAACATAAACAGACCCTCACCAAATACAGAACAGAGCAACCATAAAGTAGAACTACAAACATGCAGACAAAAACTGAACTGGAAACTGCAAGAAGCCAGACTCTTTATGCAGTGCAACAATGAAAAAACAGAACCATCGCCATTCTTCAAACAAACAAACAATAAAATCAAGAACTAATATAAAATATATAATCATAATAGTAAAAACACACTAATAATATTATTTCAAAAGCAGCTAATGAATACAAGATTGAATAATTAAAAACTATTATACAAGTTTTTTTAAATGTCCTAAAACACGAAAAAAAATATTTCTAAACAGCAAAAATCGAACATCCAAAAAATAAAACTAAAAAGGAGTTTAAAAATATTTAGTTTCCAGTCACCCTGAGATTGTTGTGGATTAGTAAGAGTGGGATGGACAAACTTTCTCCAAACTTTCTACATACATACACACACACACACACACACACACAAGCTCATACACAAAAATGCTCCCTCAAACAAAACCCCAGGCATCTCCATCTCTTCCTTCATTGGGATCTGCCACCAGCACCGGGTCCTTCTCTTCATTTCAGCTGCTGGCAGGATGGGATCCATCTGCAGCCCCATTCTCTCTCTGTCACGCACACACACCCCAGGTAGGCTCCCATTCACACACACACATCCCAGGCAGGCTCCCATTCACACACACACACACCCCCCAGGCAGGCTCCCATTCACACACACACACACACCCCAGGCAGGCTCCCAGTCACACACACACACATATCCCAGGCAGGCTCCCATTCACACACACACACACACACACACATATCCCAGGCAGGCTCCCATTCACACACACACACACACACACCCCAGGCAGGCTCCCATTCTCACACACACACACACACATATCCCAGGCAGGCTCCCATTCTCACACACACACACACACATATCCCAGGCAGGCTCCCATTCACACACACACATCCCAGGCAGGCTCCCATTCACACACACACACACACATATCCCAGGCAGGCTCCCATTCACACACACACACACACATCCCAGGCAGGCTCCCATTCACACACACACATATCCCAGGCAGGCTCCCATTCACACACACACACACACACATATCCCAGGCAGGCTCCCATTCACACACACACATATCCCAGGCAGGCTCCCATTCACACACACACACACACACATATCCCAGGCAGGCTCCCATTCACACACACACACACACACACATATCCCAGGCAGGCTCCCATTCACACACACACATACACATATCCCAGGCAGGCTCCCATTCACACACACACATACACATATCCCAGGCAGGCTCCCATTCACACACACACACACACATATACATATCCCAGGCAGGCTCCCATTCACACACACACACACACATATACATATCCCAGGCAGGCTCCCATTCACACACACACATACACATATACATATCCCAGGCAGGCTCCCATTCACACACACACATATAGATATCCCAGGCAGGCTCCCATTCACACACACACACACACACATACATATCCCAGGCAGGCTCCCATTCACACACACACACACACATCCCAGGCAGGCTCCCAGTCACACACACACACACATCCCAGGCAGGCTCCCATTCACACACACACACATCCCAGGCAGGCTCCCATTCACACACACACACATATCCCAGGCAGGCTCCCATTCACACACACACATATCCCAGGCAGGCTCCCATTCACACACACACATATCCCAGGCAGGCTCCCATTCACACACACACACACACACACACATATCCTAGGCAGGCTCCCATTCACACACACACACACACACACACATATCCTAGGCAGGCTCCCATTCACACACACACATACACACATATCGCAGGCAGGCTCCCATTCACACACACACATATCCCAGGCAGGCTCCCATTCACACACACACACACACACACATCCCAGGCAGGCTCCCATTCACACACACATATCCCAGGCAGGCTCCCATTCACACACACATACACACACATATCCCAGGCAGGCTCCCATTCACACACACACACACACACACACATGCAGACCAGGCAGTCAGCGTCTATAGGTCATTCCTTCTCTGGTGCTGCTGGTGTAGCCAGCCAGTACCTTCTTCTTTGGGGAGAGCAGCCATTCTGTAGCTCCTCCTACATGCTGGATCTGTGGTAATTCAACACTTGCGGTGCTACCACTTCCTGTATTCTCATCTTACAATGCACGAGTGGCCACACAGGCCTCCTGCTTCTTCCACCAATGGTGGTAATGAGTCCACCGGTACTAACACGGGCCTCTCTCTGCTCCCAACACCGTTCCCCCCCCCTCCCCCCGGGTGTGCTGCCCTGTGCAAGCACACCTGGGGGAGAGGGGGGAATGGTTTGCACACCCGGGGGCACTGGGCCTGAATTTAATGGTATAGTTTGGAATAGCCAGCACTTAAGCAGCAGTTCAACATAGCTGATCGGGAAAAAAAAAATCTTTGAAGCCAAAAATAGGCATAAAAATGTCTCAGCTTGCCCACCTGTAATGGGTATTAATAATTACTAAGCTGCTCTTTGTCCCTTTTGTAAGCTGTGTGCAAGTCAGCATGCTTTGTGCACCTTTACACAGGTCATAAATGTACATCATTATTAATAACTTCTAAATCTGAGCCTCTTTAATGCTATTAAGTCACACTGCTCCCCACCCTACCCCTCCACCTCCGTTGAAGCCGTCCAGGGAAAGGTTCTGCAGAAAAACATAACTTATGCCTTGGTGCCCCTGCAACGTCACTTTTCGAAAAGGAAAAAAAAGTGATGGCACAGGCGAGAGGAGTACAGTGTGATCTGAAAACAGTGAGAGCACGGCCCATCAGATCAGTTCTAAATTTATCCGTGGAGTGCAGGATTCTTTATTAGTGTGGGAGAGAGGCAAAAAAAAAAAAAAAAAGCCTTAGGCCTGCCCTTTCTGTATCAATGGGAAAAAGCTCAGTAAATCAGGTCCATAGTGAGAACAGAAATGCCAGTCGACTCTAATTTCTTTCTTTCTTTTTTAAATTTTTTATCGAGATGTTCCCGCCTCGGGGTAGAGCATGATTTAGTTGGCATCCAAGCGCATTGCTGGGACGCTGAAAGCCATTATATGGCAAGCAAATTGCCAATGGTTACCTTGACCCGTGAGAAGCCAGCGTCGTACAGCACAGCACTATAATGCTAGATAAGATCAGGGCCAGGAAGAACCGAGTTTAGTTAGAGGAGACTGAAAAAGTCTAAGGAGCATTACGCCAATTTTAAATGCCAGGTTTCCTGATTAATGGGGACCATCGGAAAGAGCAGGAGGAGGGGAAATATTATCCGTTGCATCAGGACAGGGCGTGAGACACCAGACACATGGAAGGGTCTGACTGCAGGCAAGGACGCCAAGGCCCATCTAGTCTGCCCAATACTCTTCCTGGTGCAGTGCCCCCCTCCTGTCCTCGGTTCCCTGGCTTTCCCCTCGCCACGCCCACAGGTTCTCTGTGCTTATCCCCGGGCTCTCTTGAATTCTGTTATGGGCATCGTCTCTGCTGGGAGGCCCGTTCCTTGCATCTGCCACGCTTCCCCAGAAGAAACATTTTCCCGAGGCTGCTTCGGAGCCTCCCCCAGCAGAAACGCATCATCGTTTACATAAGAACTTGCCATACTGGGTCAGACCGAGGGTCCATCAAGCCCAGCATCCTGTCTCCAACAGTGGCCAATCCAGGCCATAAGAACCTTTCCATGCTGCGGCAGTAATTCTAAAGGTTTTAAAGACATGCATGGCCCTCATCCTAGATTTGACATTTGTTTCTCTAAGGGACAGGTTTAAATTTGGGGCCTGCCCCCCCCCCCCCCCCAAGGAAAAACGTGCAAAAAAAACTCTGTAAGGCCATTCCCTTGCACAATTTTTAAATTGCACATCTTTGGTTTCCTGCAGTTTCATGAGCAGGAAGAACTGTTAATGCCAAAGCTTCTGCAGAAAGCCCGTGTAGGACCCGTTTTTATCCCTAAAAGGCTAAATTTAAGGCTCGGCGGACGGTTTTGCTTTCCCTGTTTTTTTTTTTCTGTGGGGCATTTTTCCCTTCCGGAAGCGGCAGGAACGAAAGCCAACAAAATCAAGATAAAAAAAACTTAAGGATTCTCAGACGGGGGGGGGGGATGCTTTGGGGTACGAGAGAGTCTTAAAAACAGAACCAAAATATCAAAGCCCCTCTTCAGTTACCCTGGGGGGGGGGGGGGGGGTCGCCTGATCCTGCAGGTTCAGCCGAATCCAAGGGCTCAGTTCTGGGTCCTGAGGCTCCCTCCATGCATAATTGAACGAGACGAGCCGCAGTCCCAGACGTCTTGTGCTACGTTAGGAGGCTACGGTTTCAGCGCAGGCCACTGTCAACCACCCAAGTCTTGGTGACCCTTCTGCTGTTCCCTTTTTGATCTCCGTGTACCCTTCTACCTTTTGTCTTTCCAACCCAGCTGAATGCACTAATTTAGGGTAGAGGTCAGGGCTCCGGCCCATAGGTAGCCCAGCTGCTGCAGGCGTTTCCAGATTTTTACTCGCATCCCCAATCTGGGGAGCAGCTCCGGGCCGGCGCCTCTGTTTGGCAAGCCAGGCAAAGTCATAGGAAAAAAAAGCCCAGGCTCCCTGGCAGAGCCCATCCCATCGGTGGCTAAAAAGCACGGGGAGGGAGGCCTGGGAGCTGCCAGTGGAGTCCAGACCCCCCTCCCCACCTTGGACGAAGAGCGTGGGGGAAGGAGGCCGGGGGGGGACACCGTTGGAGCCGAAGAGCGCAGGAGCTGCTGCCGGTAGGCAGGGGCGGCGGGTGCAAGGCCAGAGGTTTCCCAGGGTGTCCCGATACGGCCGCCCAAAATAATTGGTGCCAGCCCCACGCCTGAGGAAGGCACCAAAGTGAGGTCGCCCTGGTGTCGGCCTCAGCGGGGCCGGCGTTTAAAAAAAATTCCACTGCCAGCTGGGGCAGGAATGAATGGGGGATCACTCCTACCCTTCAGACCACAGGGACCCCTTCATGGGAGCTAAGTGGGGGCCAGGGACCTTCCCTGGCTCCAGAGGCGTTTCCCGGCGGTGGATCAGAGGGGCCCGGGTGGGGGTCCCAGCTGGGTTTGGCTAAACCACAGCACAGGCCTGGGCCCCGCATCTTCTGTTGTGGGAAGTTGGAGGGGGCCATGGAGGCCTCGGCTTTTGTTTTTGGGGAGGGAGGGCGCAGGATGAACATAAGAACATGAGATGTGCCATACTGGGTCAAGCAAGGGTCCATCAAGCCCAGCGTCCTGTTTCCAACAGTGGCCAATCCAGGCCATAAGAACCTGGCAAGTACCCAAACATTAGATAAATCTCAAGTTACTATTGCTTATTAATTAATGGCAGTTTATGGATTTTTCCCCTAGGACCTTATCCAAACCTTTTTTAAACCCAGCTACACTAACTGCTATAACCAAATCCTCTGGCAATGAATTCCAGAGCTTAACTATGCACTGAGTGAAAAAGAATTTTCTTCAATTTGTTTTAAATGAGCTACTTGCTAACTTCATAGAGTACCCATTAGTTCTTCTATTATGTGAGAGAGTTAATAACCGATTTATATTAAGGTCTTGGGTGGTCTGTTTTAGTTGGGTTTTTTTTTATGTTTAAGGCAGGGAGGGGTTTTCTGGTTTAGTAAACTGACTATGCCAAAAAAAAAAAAAAATGACCCCTCAAACTTTTTCTCACCTATAAGGACATTCACGGTGTAGCTTCATGCTCTCTGTCCTCTCTTATCTCCCCTTATGTCCATTTTCATGACCTCCATTTGTCTGGCAAGCTGCTCCTGTCTGCACTCTTCTCCTCCACTGCTAATGCCAGACTCCACTCCTCCTATCCTGTGGCACAATCCTCCTGGAGCCGCACATCCCTCCTCGGAATATCTTCTTTCAGGCCCTGAGGAGTAACTTTGGGACAGTCTGCAAACACACCGAACAGAGGCCGAATATCCTCTTTTACAACAGTGGGTGTTTAGAGAAACTGCTGGGGTGGTGAGTCAACCCCTATATTAGAGGAAAGTTAATCCATGCCAGTAGCAAGTTAAGAAAAAGCCCTAGCCCTGGTAGTTAACATAGTGATGACAGGCTGTGTGAAGTTATGAGCGCTCATGGGCATTGGATATCTTTTGCACATTACATATTGATATAATACATTATTTTTAGGGACCTTCCTTTTCAGTGCTACAACAAAAATAAATCAGTGGAAAAATGACTTCCACTGATTTTCCTCCTGAGGATATTTTTTGTTGCAACATTGAAATTCCCAGGAAAAATAAAATAAAAACTGAAACCAGAGGTCCCTAATTATTATTTAATAATAATTCTTTTTTTGTCTACGTCAACAGCTGGTAAGCAAATGAAAAAGTCCTTATTTGAAGTGCTGCGTCCCTGGGGAGGACAAGTTCCCGGATTTAGCAGGAGCCACCTGGGTAAATCCCGTGGGCCGAATACCAGACCCTCCCACCAGCGGCCGAACGCAGCTCCAAGCTTCACAGGGGCCTTTGCGGTAGTACAGGCCAGGATCTGATTTTCACACATGGCGGAGATTCGATTTTCAGAACCCCTCCCCCCCCAATCGCCCACCAGCTCGCACAGACTCTGCCTGCAGTTTAAAACAAGCGCAAACTCCACCGGGTATTTTTCGGCCCGCAGGCCGAAACACCATGAGTGCACAGCCAGTCCACCTGGCAATGCTGTCCCTGCCTCCAAGAGCTTACGCTTAGTTTGAGTGCAGCGAGGTTAAGTGATAAGCTGAAGGTCACCTGCTGAGTGACAGATTAGGGAACCAAACGCAGGGCTGCTGCCAAGCCGGCTCGCACGACTGTGCTGCTGCATTTACAGCACAGCGAGGAGGAGGAGGAGGCTTCAGGGAATAGTCGTGGAGTAAATTGAGAAATTCAGTGTGACAGTTTCACCATAAAGAGAGAGCTGTTCTGTGGCGAAATATAAAAAATGATTACAGTGTTACGGCAACCTGTAAAATTTATTAACCAGTTTAGTGGCTTTCGCTATGCAGTTCTGCCTCTCTGCTTCTGTCTGTCCCTCCTCCCCCCTCCCTCGGGCTGTCTTTTCATCCCATTCTTTGGAATTCAGCTCAGCCCGTTGGCAATGAGGAACCTGCTCAGCACAGCTCTCGCCTTAATCCACAGCAAATTCTGGAATTTCAGAACAGGACAGAGTCTATGGGAAGAGCCTGATTGGAAAATGACTTCCTTTGACTTTCAAGTGATTACTGGTTCGCTTAGCACCAGATGCACCGAAGCCTTAATTCACCAAGGCTTTTCTCCCATTCTGTGTCTATAGGGGAAAAAAAAAGGAAAAGCTTTGTGAACCAGGTCCTTTGTATCCAGGGGGGATAAAAGCTTAGTGCATCTGCTCCTTAATGATGTCCCATAGGAGCAGTACTTAACTCTACCTTTCTGCTCTGCTCTTCATTCTAAAAAAGATTGAAAACCCAAGGAGCACAAGCCAGTGTCTTTGGCGAGAGACAAGTATTCAATTGCATCCTTAGCTCAATTTAATGGTGACGCTTTCAAATTTAAGTGCATAGTGCAAGACTTTTGCATGCCACTAGTCCTTCAATAGGCAGGGGCTCAGAACGCGGGCAAGACAGGGAAGGACAGACGTTGTTACCCGAGTGATGTGTAGAAGAAAAAAAAAGGTGAGAAACCGAGGGCCCCCTGAGTTAGACAGAGCTGAGAAAGCAACTGAAGGAACTGGGCATAGAAAGGCGAAGAGAAGATTATCCATGTGGTTTGTAATCACAGAGCAGACTAAAATCAATGCTGACAGTTGTTATGGTCAAACATGGAAGTACGAGATAAAAGCCAGTTATTACCCTATCTCTGAATAATCCTAAAGGTCTTATTTTTTTTTTCTCTCACTAAGTACTCGATCCTGCAAGCCACCCAGTATGATAGACCGGAAACAGGGGACGCACAGACGAAACAGAACCTCTGTAGCATTTGTGTTTATACAAAACGCCATGACGAGGTCCTGTCATAATCTTCACTGCTGTGAGGACAGGCCACTTATACGAATATTTTACAGTGTCACAACGCTGTGCTTATAAGATTAATCCACCGTACCAGGCTTCACATGCCGTCCAACCGGAATGTGGATAGCCTCAGTCCATCTTAGATAATGGGGGGGGGAGAGAGAAGGCTGGAAATATATCTTGTATCATGTCAGAATGAGGGAAAACAAGACAGATGGAACAAGAACACTGCGAATTCCATCATTTGTCAAAAAAGAAAAAATGGAAATGACTGACTACAGAACCAACCCAAAGGCTTAAAAGCTGGAAAAAAGTGGGTGAATAGAAATCCAGATTGTCCATCATGGTCTTAAGCTCTGCACATGATACAGGCCTCTTGGAAGGGGGACCTATTGGAGAGCAACCCAGAAATTATCTAGAAAAGTATCTGCATATCAATAGTAAATGTCCCCAACAAGATCAAGGTGGGATGCCAATAGTATGAAGAGGGTCCCCAATCTCAGAGGATCTGGATCTTCCTGTCCCGTTCTAGCAGTCAGTGCTCTGCACTTGCTAATTAGGAAATCTGGGTTTGACGTAACCAGTAGAAAAAGGAAATGAGACTACAAATTATTGACTAGGCCTCCCCAGATTATGTCCAGTTCCAGAGGACATACTGTTTTTGTATGTTCTTTTGGAGGTAACAGAATTCAAGGAGGCGTAAGCTAAGCACTCAGGATCCCTAGAGGAAGTGAGAGGAAAGCCAGCAATCAAATGGGGTGGATGGCATTGCACTAGGAAGTAAATTAAGAAGACTACATGGGTCTTATGGCCCTTTTCTGCCATCATCTTCCATGTTTCTATGATCTCTAGCTCAGGCTCCTTCTGATATAGCCCTTTGGGCAAGGACAGTCATGCACTGGATGAGCAAGAAGGTAACTGCAGAGGAAGCTGCATCCTCTTCTCTCAGCTCCCAGAGGTCACTGATGAACTGAGCCGACAAGCGGGATGAGAAGCACCGCAAGAGGCGGTTCTCAGCCGGTGTTACGCCACACTTCCAGGTCTCCCGCTAAGCCAACGCTCATTTCTCCCTCTTTTCCGCTCCGAGTCCCGGGTGGAACACGGCAAAACTACCGATAGAAACCGTTTGGGGCAGCGGCACGAGAGGCAATGGCCTCTCCTCCTTCCCGTCCCCATGGCCCTGAAGAGGAAGTGCTGTGCAGTGCCCACAGATGCAGAAAAAAAGAAGAAACCACGCCATTGTCACAAGCAGACGCAGCATCGACCTGAGTAGGGGGAAGAGCTGCACGGCCCAGAGCAAGAAGAGGAACAGGCCATGGGTGTTGGAGGAGGTGAAAGCTGCTGCTGCCACCACTTGTTCTTTGGTGCAGGGGTGGTGAGGGTTAGTGTGAGAGAGAGATTGCAAGGGAGCATGTGTGTATGTGACTGAGATGCTGTGTGTGAAAGAGAAAGCATGTGTGATTGAGAGCCTGCGTGTGTGAGAGGTAGAGCATGTGTGTAAGTGTGTGAGAGCGAGAAAGATCCTGTGTATGTGAGAGCCTGTGTGTGTGAGAGATAAAAAGAGGTAATGAGCATGTGTTTGAGAGACCGCATGTGTGTGGGTGGTTAAGAGCCTGTGTGTGTGACTGAGAGCCTGTGTGTGAGAGAGAGAGCACTTGTGTGTGTAAATGTATGATTGAGAGAAAGGAGAAAGTTGCGGGCGGGCGGGCAAACCTCCCCCGCTAATTCACAACAATCTCAAAGCATTTGGAAAATCTAACTTTCCCAGGTATGGAGAGCAGAGAAATGTTTTTATCCTTATTTTTAATTATTGTTTATTATCTGTTGTTTTCTAATATTTTATTGGTGTCCGAAAAATTTTTATACAAGATTTTAATTATTGGATGTTCTATTCAACTGTTTTAAAATAATTTGTTCTTTTTATTAGTGTAGTCTTACTACTATTGATTTTTTATTTCTTGATGTGTTTTATGACACCTGGTGATGTTTCTATTTTTCCATTGTTGCACTGCACAGTCTCTGGCTTGCTGTAGTTTCCAGTTCAGTTTTTGTCTGCATGTTTCTATTTACGCTTTATGGTGTCTTTATTCTTTGTTAGGTGAGGGTCTGCACGTGTGAACGAGGTGAGGTATTCTGCTGGCATGTAGTTTCTGTGTAGGGCTCTATGGCAGCCTGGTTTATTCTGTTTTCCTAATAGGAGGTGTATTGGTGTTTTAGGGCCTGGTGTAATATGTGCAATGTTGTCTCTCTTAGGTAGGGTTGTTACTGGGTGAGTGCTGGCAGTTCCTGCAGTTCTGGTATGGGAGGATTACTATATATGTAATTTCTGTTCAGAGGGTCTACTCTTATGTCATTCTTACATGAAAAGTAATACTTAAGCTTTTTTTTAATTCCTGCCATGGATTAGAATGAGCAGTGTGTCACCTGTGTGAGTGCTGTCCATCAGGTGTGTCATGATGGGGAAAAGGGTGAGAACCACTACCCTAATGATCGCCTTGCTGGAGAAAACTGGGGTGTTGGCAGGTTGCAATGGAGTCGGTTTCATGCCAATAGAAGGATCACAACCTGCAAGAAAACAAAATCAAAGAAAACAAGGAAACCTAAAACTAAAATGTCACTCTCTCAGAAAACAAAAAGCATCGAAAACCTGAAGACATCTACTACAACCCTTGCTGGGCTTTCCTTCTCCGCGCCTTGCACGCTCCAGTTCCAAGTGCAACCCGGAATACATTTACCTGCTTTGGCAGCACCTTCCTCCCTCCGTTTCCCCGGGGTGCGCCTCCCGCCGCGAGGCTTCCTTAAGGCATGGCAGGGCCGGGGAGCTGCCAGGCTCCGGCAGGCACGCGCGGCCAATTGCTGCTCCCTGCCATCAGCTGGAGTGAGAACCGGCTGCGCGGGGTGGGTGGGGGCGCCCGGCCTCAGCCAATCACCGCCGGCCGGGGCGGGGCTGCGCCGTCGCTGCCGCCAATCGCCCTTCCGTCTCCGGCAGCTGGAGGCGCCTCGGCTGCCCCCCCCCCCCCTCCTGCTAGGGGGAGGGGAGGGGGCGGAACCCTTCTCTCGTTTGCTAATGGAATTTATTAGGTAATAGAAAATAGTGAATTCTACCATCTGCGCAGAGTGTGCGGCTGCTCGTCTCACACTCAATGCCGGCTCATTTAACTCCGACGTGGCTCCCCCAACCCAAGGTGCCTCTTCCTTTTGTGTGCACAGTGTGCAGAGATAGATTATGGATGTGCTTGAATAGCTGAGTGTGTGTGCGCCAGAGGGGCTGTCCCTAAGGGGCTCATTCCAATATATAAATATGAATGCATGCAGGTTTCGCAGTAAAGCATGCCCTGGAGATCTAGGTTCAAATCCTATCTCCCTCACTCTGTGACCTCTGTGCCAAGATTTTAGGGTAGGGACTTGTAGTTTTGACCTGAATCCTGCTACCTGCTGGCAGTACTGGGGCATAAAAACTGCCATCCTGGGTCAGACCATCAAGTCCAGTATCCTGTTTCCAACAGTGGCCCATGTAGGTCACAAGTACCTGGCAGGATCCCGTGATGCTTACACCTAGGGATAAGCACTGGCTTTCCCCAAGACTATCTGGCTAATAAAGGTTTATGGAATTTTCCTCTAGGAACTTGTCCAAACCTTTTTTTTAAATTCAGCTAACATTGCTAACTACCTTTACCACATCCTCCGGCAACGAATTCCAGAGCTTAATTGTGCATTGAGTGGCAAAATATTTTCTCCAATCTGTTTTTAAATGTATCATTTAGTAACTTCATTGAATGTCCCCTAGCCTTTGTACCTTTTGAAAGTGTAGACAGCCGATTTGCATTTACACATTCCACACTGCTCATTATTTTATAGATCTCTAATGTCCTCTCTCCTCCAGGTAGCCTCTTTAGCCTTTCCTCATAGGGGACTCATTTCATTCCCTTTATTACTTTAATCAGCATTCTCTGCACCTTTTCTAGCTCCTCTGTTGTCTTTTTTGAGATACGATGACCAGGATTGCCTCGCTGTGGACTGTGATTAAAGAGGTAGGGACATTCTCTGTTTTTCACTCTTGCCGAAAAAAATGATACTCAGGTCAGCTTTGTTACCCAGTGCCACAAAATTGGGGTTTCACTGCCAAGTCCCAGCCAGCGGGGAAAATAAGGAGCCACCGCCAGGAAGAGTAGGGTTGGTTGGTGAGAAATCCCAGACCCTGCCAGCTGAAGAGCGAGATGTGCTGCAGGGCTGGCAGGGGTCTCCAGGCCACAAGAGGTACTGCGGTGTGAAGCAGGATAGCTGGAGGGGGATCCCCACTGAAGGAGCGGGGCAGGTGGAGTGAGCAGGACCAGTGCTGCAACTCCGTGGTGGCATCATGAGCATCATCAATTCTTGCAGGTCAGCAGCATCCCTCCTGCTCATGTGGAAAGAGGGAAGGACATTTGAAACTTGGAGGGGGAGGGGTAAAGAAATGGGGTAGAAGAAGAGAGAGAGGGTTTGCTGGGCTGTAGTGCTGCTGTCAGAGGAGAAAGTGCGTGCCAGAGCAGGAGGGTGCTGGGACTGCTACTAGGAGTGCAAGGCTGAAGATTCACCTAGGGTGCCCAGTACCCTTGCACTGGCCCTGGTTATGACCGTGTTACCTCTCTTCTCGTGGTGCTACATCGGTTCCTTTTCTACTTCCGCATTCGGTTCAAACTACGTCTTCTCACCTACAAGTGCATCCACAGTGCAACTCCATGCTACCTCTCCTCTCTTATCTCCCCCTGTGTCTCTTTTCGTGACCACCATTTGTCTGGCAAGCTCTCCTATCTGCACCCTTTTCCTTCATGGCTAATTCCACACCACACTCTTTCTGTGCTGTGGTACAATCTTCCTAGAATGGCCTTTCTGTAACAGAGAAATATAGGGTTGCTTTTAAATACAACTATCCCTCCCTCAGACTTTTCCTCATCTTGACCATCTCATGTTAACATGTTTTAGTGTAATACTCAAGTGGTTATTAAATGAGACAAATAATTTCTAGCAGTGTCGATGTAACTCAGCTAGAGTGTTTTATCTGGTGACTTCCCTTTGTAAATAGCATTACTGCATGCACACTCATGCACATATACACAATCTCAAACATATTCCTGGACCAACATTTATATCAACTTAGCAATGACTCCTTGTACTGGAATAAGTGGGTCAGGTCTCAGCCCACCTCAAATTCTGTAGAAACATCTGGCTCACACTTCACTCTTCGGACAGTGAGTAAACTTCTCGTGGAGGCAGTTGACTGCAGATTTCCTCTCTGCAGAGAAACATAAATCTCATTCTGGGGATGACGTGACAGAGCCCTTTCTTGGGAAGCGGATTCAGTGTTCCTTTTCTCTGGGAGCAGTTTCGGGTGCCTCTCTGGGAACAGATAAGTCTGGGAGGACCTTTGCCTCTGTAGACACTTTGGCACATGGCAGGCAGTAAGTGCCTCTCTGGTACACCAGTTCAAAGTTACCTGTCTGGAAACAGAGGCTTCTGGAACAGCTCACTCTTCTTTCAGTGCTTCTCTCTGGGATTCGCCCAGGACCTCATTACTTCCTCCCAATCTAGGTAGCTGCCATGAGCCCGGCTCTCTAATTAGAAAATGTTTCTACCCTGCTGCCTGTGGAGTTCAGCTCAGTGGCAGGATTTTTCCACTGCAGTTTTCCGGCTCTGACTGCAGAGTGGAAATCCTGGACTAGGTTGTTAGGACAGGGCTGTGATCCAGAGTGACAGGCTTGCACTCTGTTACATCAGTCAATTTATAAACTCTAGAAGAAATTCTGAAGAGATTTGCATATCTTTGTTCACCACTGTTCCAGCTGTACGATGCAATATCTGTGACGAGAAATAGAAAATGATCCATCGTGTGCTTAGATGCGGTCTTTATTCCAACAGATAGTGCTGGTTATAAGTCTTAGAATGGCTTTTTATCAAGATTTGCTATAAATATATATGGAATATACCCTTTAAAGGAGTTGTGGACAAGCCGCTTTTCATAAGTGACTATCACCCTTGGGCGGTGCAGCCAAGCATCATGGAAAGTCATTTCTCACAAATCTGAGGCATGGTAGAGATAAACGTGTGGAGCCCAAAGACGTGGAAAGGATGTCTGTATATTTTCCTTCAGGACAAAGAAAGGATGCACATTTATATTTTTCTAAATGATACCCCATAAAGATATTGTCTTTTCTGTGAAATAAATGTGAGTTCATGGGCTGTGAAGGAAATATGAAAGTGTTTGCAGAACTTAGCTGTGGCTTTAAGGTGTCGCATCCAGATTTGCTCTAAGTAGAACTGGCAAAACCGTGTTAATGAGAATAAATATTTCTCAGACTTTTCAGTGCCAAGCTGTATCTGCTCTGCACAGCTTCCATAAGATCCATTCCTTCTCCTGTTCATTTTAGTCCAGATGGCAGGAAAATAGCCACATTTTCTACTAAAGTCAAGGGTAAGTTCAGGTGTAATTTAACAGTCACAGTTTGTATGTACGGCTAAGGCAGCAGATGGTAATGTCCTCAGCTATTCTAAAAGCTTTTCTGCCTTTGCAATATGTCATTTGTGAACAGGAAAACAGCTTGCACCTAGCAGGTCTTTAAGACATGCATATGGTCAACGTACTCTCCATATTTTCACTGCAGATGATGCCATGGATCTAAATTACTTTTAACGATAACCAAGATGGAAATATATGTAGATAGATATAGATATGTATGCTAGGGAAGGGGGAGGGAGAAGAAGAGCTCTGGGGTTGGGAGGGGATCGGCGTGTGCTATGGTTGGGTTTGCATGGGCATGGAGTGAACAGGAGCCCTCTGGGTAATTTCGCCAGGTATCAGGTTGTATGTGTGTGTTTTCAATAAGCCACCTGACAAAATGTACGCATACTTTTCAGCACGCACAAACTACCCTGATCTTCGGACACGAGCTGCGAACTGGATTTAGGCATGGGCAACTCAGGCAGGTGCGGAGAGCACCAAAATTCTGAAGGTGCCAACAAACTGGAACTCTGATTTCTGGGCGCCAAAACCTCCCACCCCCAGCTCTCTGCCTGGAGACAGCTTAATCTTAAGACACCCTAGTTTGTGTCGGAAGATCAGGTGACCGTGCAGATTAAAAGTCAAGCAAAGCACATTGTTGACATGAAAGAAGCCCTCAATGTCCAGGCCACTGTTCTGGATCGAGACTGAGACTAGACCACTCACATCCATAGGAGCACTGTGCTCATCAAAATCCTGCCATTCTTTACCAGCTTCTGGAATTATTAGGCACAGAAAAAGCCCTGCAACTTCTGTCTTGTGGAGTGGTGTATCCAGAGCTCCCGGTTTCCTGTGGCAAATTTTTCAAGATTCTGTGGCAGATTTTGCAATTTTAAAATGTATGGTTTTATCTTTACAAAAATGAAGTCGTTGTCTAGCATTTCTGTGTCCAGTTAATTTATCTGGTTCTTTTTTAGAGAAAAAAAAGGGATTTTAACAATTGGGGCTGAGAAGGAAGGAGGGTAAGGGATCTGGGAATAGGAAGAGAGGAGGTTGCAAGGGAGGGAAATAAAAAAAGGAATCTTAGGAGGGGTAGAGAGGTGAGGGGTGCAAGAGGCCAGAGGCAGAGGGAGGAGAGGATGATGGATTCAGGGAGGATAAGGAAAGGAGAGAGGGGAGAGAAGAGGGGTAAGGGGTGGGAGAGAAGAGGAAGGATCAGGGATGGGAAGGAGAGAAGCAAGGGAGGATTGGGGTGGAAGAGAAGAAGGGAGAACTGAGATGTGGAAGAGAAGGGGGAATAAGGAGGACTAGGGATGGGGTGAAGGAGGAGGGAGGGAAGGTTGGGATGGGGGAATAAGGAAGGAAACCACAACACCCCCCCCCCCAATCGCACCTCTATCCCCTCTTTCTCTAATCCCCCTTCCAAAGCCCCTTTGCACCCTCCTTCTTTCAACCCGCCCCCCCCACACACACACACACACACACAATCCTTTCACTAATCCTGGTTTTCTCAGCACTAAAAACCCAAGTTCACTCCTCTCCTACCTCCATGAACCCCTCACTCACCCATCCATTCATTTAAATCGGAGGAGGAGCTGAGCAGCCTTGCGGCATCTGTGGTGCCTCTTTCTTCTCCCCTGCAAAGCTGATTCAAATGGTGCACGGGCCCCGCAAGGAAGAAAGGAGAAGGAGACGCCAAGGCTGATGGGCTCCTCCTCTTATTTATCAAAATGAATGGGGGAGCGAGGGGATCCAGAGGGGTGCAGAGCGGAAAGTTGCACCTCTCCAAGGCTGATGGGCTCCTCCTCTTATTTATCAAAATGAATGGGGGCGCGAGGGGATCCAGAGGGGTGCAGAGCGGAAAGTTGCACCTCTACAAGGCTGATGGGGCTCCTCCTCTTATTTATCAGAATGAATGGGGGAGCGAGGGGATCCAGAGGGGTGCAGAGCGGAAAGTTGCACCTCTCCAAGGCTGATGGGCTCCTCCTCTTATTTATCAGAATGAATGGGGGCGCGAGGGGATCCAGAGGGGTGCAGAGCGGAAAGTTGCACCTCTCCAAGGCTGATGGGCTCCTCCTCTTATTTATCAGAATGAATAGGGGATCCAGAGGGGTGCAGAGCGGAAAGTTGCACCTCTCCAAGGCTGATGAGCTCCTCCTCTTATTTATCAGAATGAATGGGGGAGCGAGGGGATCCAGAGTGGTGCAGAGCGGAAAGTTGCACCTCTCCAAGGCTGATGGGCTCCTCCTCTTATTTATCAAAATGAATGGGGGCGTGAGGGAATCCAGAGGGGTGCAGAGCGGAAAGTTGCACCTCTCCAAGGCTAATGGGGCTCCACTTCTTATTTATCAGAATGAATGGGGGAGCTAGGGGATCCAGAGGGGTGCAGAGCAGAAAGTTGCACCTCTCCAAGGCTGATGGGCTCCTCCTCTTATTTATCAGAATGAATGGGGGAGCGAGGGGATCCAGAGGGGTGCAGAGCGGAAAGTTGCACCCTCTCACACTGTCAGCCATGACTCTCTTCCAGGGCAGGTGGGCGGCACTGGAGCCATGCGATGAGTGCCATCCGACTGCCACCAATGGTTTTTGGGGGGGTTTTTTTTTTAGGTGGCCAAATCAGCCAGGGCAGAATTTTGCACCCTTATCCCGCAGGAGCCAGGGGGCCCTGGTTATATCTATAGCACCTTCACCTTTCAGCCACAGTAATACGAGCTGGCAGTTGTGCCCTTTCAATAGCGCGCACGCCAACACGTTAACAGGTGCTCCATTTTTGGCTTTAGTGAGCGCAAGGTAAGTAGTGAGAGCTGTAAAAAGCCTAGCCCACCGTTTCCTATAGGTACATGCTAAAGCCTCATTTGCATGTGAAATCCCTTTCATTTTAGTACATGGCTGCTAACATTCTCTGACGCTGGCTGAGTTTGCATGCTAAAGGGCTCAATTTTAAAAGGCGCGGGGGCGCGCGGTTCCCGACGCGGGCACATGGATGCACTGATTTTATAACGTGCGTGTGTCGCCACGTGCATGTTATAAAATATGATATCCGCGCACCCGATTTTATAATCAGCATGTGCGGGCGGGTGCTCCATTCACGCGCACGGGGGGGGGGGGGGATTTTTTTCAATTACGGCGGCGTGATCAGCCTTTTCCCAGTTCCCTCCCAGTCCACCACAATTAAGGAGCGGACTGGGAGGGAACTTCCCTAACCCTAACCTTATCCTTCCTCCCTCTTCCCCTCTCCTCCCCCAGCACCTAAACCTACCCTACCTATCCCCGGTTTTTTTGGTTTTTTTGTACTTACTGCTTCTCCAGAGCAGAAATAAATTCCGCACGCCGGCTGCTGGCGCTCACTTCCGCAGGACACCATCTAATGGCGCTGCCCTGGCCCGGCCTCTATCCTGCCCCTCCTCACCTAGACTCCACCCCCCACCCGCCCCTTTCTTCTGGCCCAGCCCCCTATCCTGCCCCTCCACACCTAGACTCCACCCCCCGCCCGCCCCTTTCTTCTGGCCCGGCCCCCTATCCTGCCCCTCCACACCTAGACTCCACCCCCCGCCCGCCCCTTTCTTCTGGCCCGGCCCCCTATCCTGCCCCTCCACACCTAGACTCCACCCCCGCCCGCCCCTTTCTTCTGGCCCGGCCCCCTATCCTGCCCCTCCACACCTAGACTCCACCCCCTGCCCGCCCCTTTCTTCTGGCCCGGCACTTGTGCACATATCGGGTTACATGCGTGGCTGGGCCTTTTCGAAAATGCGCCCACATGTATAACCCCCGAGTTTTACGCACACAGGGGCAGATTTTAAAAGGGGTACGTGCGTAACCCTTTTAAACCCGCTTCTGTGCGCACCGGGCCTATTTTGCATAGGCCCGGTGACGCGCACAAGCCCCGGGATGCGCATATGTCTCGGGGCTTTGAAAAAGGGGCGGGAAGAGGGCGGGGGCGTGGGCGGGGCACCGGCCCGGGGGCGGGACCGAGGCTTCCGGCATAGCGGCCGTGCCGGGGGATCGTGCCGGCAGCTGGGCCGACGCGCGCAAGTTGGCAGGCGTAAATAGGAAAATAAAGATGGGGGGATTTAGGTAGGGCTGGGGGGCGGGTTAGATAGGGGAAAGGAGGGGAAGGTGGGCGGGAGCGGAAGGAAAGTTCGCTCCGAGGCCGCTCCGATTTCGGAGCGGCCTCGGAGGGAATGGGGAAAGCCATCGGGGCTCCCCTAGGGCTCGGCCCATATAAGGTGCACAAGTGTGCACCCCCTTGCACACGCCGACCCTGGATTTTATAACATGTGTGCGGCTGCAGGCACATGTTATAAAGTCGGGCGTAGATTTGTGTGCAAATCTACGCCCGCTCATAGCTACTAAAATCTGGCCCACAGGGCTTTTACAATTCCGGCTTGCGCCATTATTACATAGCATGTTTTCTATTATGTGTGCCAGACTGTCTTAGCATGCATGCTAAACTTCATTGCAGAGCTCCCAAAGCATCTTTATATCCATTTTTAACATCAATAATTTTACATTTACATTCTTCTTTGCTGTTTATAAATAATATGTGTCCATGTGTGATTATACATGTGTGTTCTTCTGCCCTTTACAAGCACGTGTTGGCAAATATTTGTCAAAAAAAACATGGTGGGAAGCAGAAAAATATGTATTCTATTTTTGTAGGGCATTCATACAGGAAGGCAAGTGACACTAAACGTGCCAAACTAACAGATGCAGCCCAATATTTAATAGATGCAATTATTCATCAGCATGCAAGCAGCGGAAAATATTCGTACCATATATAAATCTCTTACATAAAGACTCTCACACAAAAGAAATCCCATACAGTCAGGTCCCGATTAGATCATGAACTCCCAATAATAAAGTGTCACATACAGTCAGATAAAAAATTAAAATTCAAAGGAATCTGTAGAGTGAGGAGTCCCAAACTGTGGACCAGGACCCAAATGGAAGTCAGCGAGGGGACAGTGGCCCGGCCCTGAATCGGGCCACTGCCGGGCCTGTGAGCTCGCACTAACTCTCAGACCCCCGTGCTGACTTCTGTTATTAATGTTCCTCCCACTTGCTGATCACTCTCAGGCGTGGGTCCAACCAAGAGGGGAAGGGAGAGGCTGAGCATGCATGGGCCGGTGGAGACTGACACTGCTTCATTCTCCTGATCCGCCACTGAATCTACTCTAAAGAAAAACGTTGCCCCGTCATCAGCCTGCCTTCTCTTTTCTACCAGCTGTCATCCGCTTTTGGTCTGGAGTCCAAAGGAAAATGATGCCACTGACCCTGGCCTCCAGACCCCCAGCTTCCAGGGGCCCCGCTCCTCTGCCTACTGTTCCCAACAGCCCCGGGACTGGAAGTGCATGAAACTCCAACCTGTCGAGCCAGTGGGAGCATGGAGAGGAAAAGATCTTCTTGCTGAGGCGGAAGAGGATCGGTAAGTATTATTTGGGAAATCTTGGGTCTTAAAAACGTTTGGGGAGAAGTGAAATTGTGGGGTATATTCTTTAGAGTTTGTGTGTGTCTGATAGTAAGCAAGTCAGAGGGAGTTAATTCTAGGGTCTGCCTTTCCCTCCTCCCCCCCCCCCCCCTTAGCTAATAGGCAAGAGACACTTTCTCATTAAAAATCAATAAGGCTTGTATCCAGATCTTACTATTGCACCAGCTCTTATTGAGAGTTTAATCATCCCCTTGTAGGTCACTATCAGATTAATAGTGAATACAACAATACATTTATAGGACTCTTATTGTACGCATTCCTACTCCCGTAGCAACCTAAACTTAACTAGGAACTCAGCAAAATTAAAATGAAGGCAACATTCCAGCAGCAAGAGGGGGGTCCAGTCTTTTGCATTGGGTGTCACGTATGATTTTTTACCCGTCGGTGAGAGATTGTATATGTGCACTCGGTGCAAAGAGCTCCTGGCTCTCAGCAAACGAGTCTGATCTCTGGAGGCTAGAATGGCAGACGCGGAGGAGCTGAGGCAGACAGAGAGGTGTATAGATGAGACCTTCAGGGACATAATAACCAAGTCCCAACTCCAGTCTGGCAGCCCTGGTGCCTCCTTGGATCAGGAAGATCTCTTGGTTGGAGAGCATCACCCTGGTGTAGCAGGAAGTGATCCTGCAGCAAGGACTTGCTTTCCAGGTGATGCATTGTCTTCTCGCACCAAGGATGAGCCTCCCAGGGCTACTGCCCAGGAGGGAAGGGTTAGGTCAGCTAACATAGTTGGTGATTTAATTATTAGAAATGTATTTATTGTTTATTTTAAAATGTTTATATACCGCTTTTACAATATAAACATTAATCAAAATGGTTTACATACAGAAAATACATAATAAATATAAAATCTCAAACAATATAGTATAAAAACTAAAAACAACAAAAAAATATGAAAAAATAAAACTACTAAAAACTAAAACTAATATCTAATCTAGTATTCAAGCACCAAACCGCATAAGTGTATTAAAGTAAAGTAGCTGGGGAGTGGGGGAAGATAAGAGTACCATTCGCACGAAGGCCGCAGCTCTTCATTATGGGGTCTAACACGAAGAAAAGCAACAGTAAGCACATGTCCTGTCAATAAAGTCCGAGTCAGGTTTTAACAGTTTTTAAAGGTTCCACCCGTACGTCTTAATACCAGAGTGAAACTAAACCTGATCACATGTGCTGTTTGCACAAACACAATTGTCAAGGTTTTAAAGCACATTCTGTTGCTTACATATGACCTACGTGATCTGATTTGGAAATAATGAAAGGAAAAAATACTCTAAACAGTAGCCCCTGAGGCAGCTCTATCCTACAGAGCAAAACTCGGCCATAGTCGGGCTTGAACACTGTAAGAAAAAAGGTCTTTCACCAACAAAAAGGGACATTTTTCGGGGTCATCCCTGAGTGTATAAGGTAAGTTATTTTTCTACAGCTTGTGTATGTTGAGTGGTTTGGTTTCCTTGGCTAGTGGTGGGTGATACATGTGGTGTTTTGTCATTTGTTAGAAAAGAGCTTGTGGTTTTATAAAAGAGTATGATACTGGGGCCAGCAGATGACTGAAATTTCAGGTGTTTTAACTGATACTGCTTGTGGCCCATTGCGTGGTGAGAGGCAGTGGATGTACACGGTGTACAACACCATTTTCTTCTGATGCCGTGTCCTTTTAATGATTTGAAATGGAGGGAAAGGTGGGACACAGGGGTCAGGGATCTCAGAGGAGGGGCAGATAGAGTGCATTTGCACTCTGTGGAAATGGGAGATGGCTGAATGGTAAAAGTCTGTGTGAGGGCCAGCGCCTTCCTACACAGCCCTCACCACACACAAAATATATGCATTTCTAATAACAAATTTTACATGAAAAAGAACATTCAAAGTACAGTCTGCTGAGGTGAAAATATCACTTACAACAACATGTACATTATATTTTCATGCACTGCTGTGGTGCCAACACACCTATATTGTTTAATTTGCTCTGAACAATGAGCTGAAAGTAGTGGAATACAAAATGCAAATATTACACCAGTGCTAAAACAAAAATTCCCTTCCTATTAGGAAAACAGAGCAAGCCAGACTGCTATAGATCCTTACAAAGTAGCAGAATACGTCACCTTGGTCATGCACCAGAACACAGACAGACCTTCAGAATAAAAAGACCATAAAGTATAAACAGAAACAAGCAGACTAAAACTGAACTGGAAACCACAAAAAGACAGACTCTGCAGTCCAACAGTGGAAAAATAGAAACATTGCCAAACATCATAAAACAATAAAATTAGGAAATATAAAACATCAATCATAATGGTAAAACCATACTAATAAAACAAATAAACATGACAAAACAGCTTATGAAAAGAATAACATTCTATAGTTACTCATATATACATTTTTAAAAAGTTCCAAAACAATAAATATTTCAAAACAGCAGAGACATCAAATATCATCCAATAATAATTAAAACCAATAAGGATATAACAAATTTCCAGCTTTCTATACCTGGGAACTTTTGATTTCCAATCACCCTAATTTTTTCCTGAATTAATGGGGGGAAGCAGGACTGCACAAACTTTGTCCACTCTCATATACACACAGTTTCTAACACAAATATGTTCATTCTCACACACACACAAACACACATGCTCTCTCTCGCTCACATATAACACAAATCTCTCTCTCTCACTCACTCGCACACATTCACTATTCTCCCCCTCCGAAATGCACAAGTAGCAGCAGCCTCTACTTTCAGGTCATGCAGCCAAATAGACTCCTCCTCTTTCCTCCGAGGGCTAAGGCTGAGGAGACTGTTTTCAAGGGTGATGAGTCAGATGAACTGAACCAAATCACAGTGAACCTGGAAGATGTAGTAGGCCAGATTGAAAAACTAAAGAGTAGAAATCACCTGGACCACACCAGGGTTCTGAAAGAACTCAAAAATTTAATTTCAGATCTATTAGTAAAAATGTGTAACTTATCATTAAAATTGTTCATTGTGCTTGAAGACTAGAAAGTGACTGATGTAATCCTGATATTTATAAAGGGCTCCAGGGTAATTTAGGCTCAAACAGCAATCCAAATATTTTAACTAGGGAAGCACAAAAAAAGGACTTCTTCAAATATCACATACTGGGAGAGCATAACAACCCTAAAAATTTTAATAATTCCTAATGAAAAGGGATGTCGGGTTAAAAAATGAGCAATTAAATCTCACATTCAAATCCAAATCCTGCTTCCCTATGCGATCTCTGAATGGGAAGGATCCCCAGCATGCAAACAGCTTGATGAGGCCCTTCTGCCTGCCCTGGTATTGCAAAATCAGTGCAGCATCTTCTGGCTCGGAGCAGCTGCCGAGATGCTGTGCGTCACTTGCCTTACAAAATAATAGGTTAAACAGCTTTTACATTTTTTTGTTTTGTTTTTGTTTTTTTTTGCCCTCCACTATTTTTGTTTCTTTATACTATCTGCAGCTGGTGTTTGGTTTTCGTAGTCTTTTTATTTGATCCTTGGTAAATACTTGAGCATGCATTCATTCATGAAATGAAAACACAGGCGAGAATTCAAACAAGCTTGCAGATGTGCCCAGACGTTCAGTGACGCGCCTCACATCCCTGATGAGTTAGCAGGAAGAATCTCCCATGGCCAGAGAATTGCATCCACTCTTCGGGCTGAGCTGTTGTGAATGTTACCCACACTCTCTGCTCTGAAACTGCTTCTCAGCTTTCAGTTTCCCCTGGTCCCAGTCTATCAGGTCCAGCTGCTGCTGGAGCAGACTTCTTTGTAATGCAGAAATATGACTGATGCAATAGTAAATGTCATTCCTTTCCTCATTTTTCACCGGTGTCAGGAATTGTGATGGGGTGATGAAATATGGAGAACAGCAATGGTATCACTGTTCTAAAAGTAAGATATGGCTTAATAGGTTGTTTTTATTCTGCCTGGCCTTCAAAATGAGATTTTTAAATTCACAGTAGGTCCGGTAATGCTAACATGCTGAAGTGCGTGCAGATGATTAAAGGAAGCTTTTCTTGTTCAGCTGCTTTGATTGGAGTTGATGGCTTTGTAAGTTGGACACTTGGCTATAATGATCTATGATTCTCTTCCTGCTGTGACTGTTCCTTCCTGGCTGAGGAAGGGAAAAAAAAACCCCTGCATGGAGGAGGAGATCAGAAGGGAGTGCGTGTCATTGGAATGGTTGTTCCAGAGCTCACTAGCCCTTCCTTTCCTTAAAGAGGAAGAAAGGAGTTTACAAAGCATCGTTTTCTTGCATTTCTTATCTTTGTGCTGAGGGATAAAAGAGAAAACTTGGCTCTTCGGTCCGTAGCTTTCAGAGCTGGCGCTCGGGTCTTTTCCCCTCTCTCCAGCATCTGGGGGCTGCACAGTGTGCGCCTTGTAGCTAAAAAGCCGATGCAATAAAATGCGCCCAGCCTAGCCCACCTTAACGAGTGGTTGCATGCATGTTTTGGATGTGCATCCGTAACCCCCGATGCAATAAGGGGATCAGTGTGTCCAAAACGCCCGTCCAAATAAAGGTGAAGCTAATAGCGCTCATCGCATGTAGATGAGGCTATTAGCAAATGCAAAAAATCCCCGTGCACCCAAGATGCACCTTTTAACCCATAACATTTTATGCCTGGTCCCTCTTCCCTCTGCTTTTCTGTGTTTCCTCCTACTTAGTATGGTCGCGATATATTGTGCGTGCATATTGTGCCTTTCAAATAGCTGCAGTGGGGAAAAAAACGGATGCTCATAAACTGAGCGTCTGTTTCCCTAACCCGCGCACAGCCGCGTCTCCTGGGCTCCCCGTGTCATGGACGCACTAGGGACGCACAACACATCCCTAGCGCGTCCTTTTTAGCGTGGAGGCTCATTCGCTTATTGCATCGGGCGCTCAGGAGAGGTGATTGGGTGCGCGTTAAAAAAAAAAAACGTGCGCTCGGTTTGGAGGCGTGTTTTTAGCACGTCCATATTGCATCGGCCTGTAGCTCTTTGGTTGATCTCTTCCGGAAATTCTCTCTCGAAATACTTAAGCCAGCTATCCCGAGCCCTTTTCTCATGCTTCCAGTTTCAGGTCCACCAGATTTTCTTATGTGAAAAAGATTAAGTAAGGTCATCTCTGCAAGCATCTAAAAGTGCTTTCCAAGTGTTTATTGAGGATGCAGATGTACTAACCTGTTTGTTTGTTTTTTTGGGGTTTTTTTGGCAAATGTAGCTTTGTATAGAAAATACCCCACAATTGGAAAAAAATGTCAAAAGTGCAGGGTTTTGCATGATTTTTGTGTGTGCAAAGCCCCATTTACCAAATAATTTGCAAGCTTTGGCCTTTGCATCTAATAAAATGTTGTTCTTAGTTTCCTATGCACAGAATTATATCTTAATTCATCATTAATGAGCTGCTGTGATGCAATATCATGCAGATCAGTTCCTTAATTATGAATTTTGTGAAAAATGGTGCCAAAATCTATCTTCCCGGGCTGGTTTTTGCAAATATAGACAATTACACCACAACTAGGTTTTGTTATCTTTCTTTTTTTTTTTTTTGAGATCTCCATTGCTAACTTTCATGTAAAATTTGCTACAGAGCTTATCTGCATCCATGGCAAACTTTCATGGGAAGGGGCCTGGAACTAGCTCAAGGGAATTCCCCAGGTTAGGACATTGGACTTTAAGTGAAGTAAAGCAAATAAGACTAGAACTACTTGTCTTCCCATAAGTACTTTTGATCTTGCAGGTGCCATCCATCACTGTGGTATTGGCCAGCCTGATGTTCGGAGCTGTTTCTTCAGGTAGGCTTTTATTTATTTTTTAACAACTATTTATGAATCGTTTTCCAGATTAGGCTTAATTGCCTAAAAGTGATGTGCAAATTAAAACCATAAAATAAAATACAATACATAAAACACATAGACAAAACTATAAAACAAAAACCACAAATGAAAACAAGCATCACATACTACAATTTTAGATCCTGAGCAGATTTAGAGAAGCATCTGTTTCTCCTCTAAATTGGGTGTAAACTCCAGAGAAGCTACACTTAGTGACTTTCTTTTTCACATTTTCTCTCACTTGTAGATCTTCGATGATCATGAGAGATTTAGTGATGGGAGATGGCATGCATTTGTAATGCTTATGGTAGGCCTGCAGTTAGGACGAAACATTTCAGCTGGGTCTAGAACCAGAAACCTCCTGATATAGAGGCAGCAGCTACACTAAGCAGCCAAAAGGAGGAGAGCAATAATATCTATGAGAGAAAATAAGTGTGTGTGAATATATGAGAGCGAGGAGAAAGTTTGTGTGCTCTCCCACACCCACTAATCCACAACAATCTCAAGATGGCTGGAAATCTAAATTTTTTAAAATCCCTATTAGTTTTAATTATTTGATGTTATTTGCTGTGTCTGCTATTTTGAAATATTTTTCTGGTGTTCGGGAAATTTAAAAATCACTTTATATGAGTTTTTAATTATTGGATTTTTATACTTTTGCTGTCATGAAATATTTATTATTGTTATATGGTTTTACTGATATGATGTTTTATATTTCTTGATTTTATTGTTTAATGTTTTATGATGAATGGTGATGTTTCAGTTTTTCCATTGTTGCACTGTATTCAGAGTCTGGCTTGTTGCAGTTTCCAGTTCAGTTTTTGTTTGTACAATTTTATTATATTTTATGGTCTCTTTGTTTTAATCTGTATTTGGTGATGGTTTGTCTGTCTCCTCACGTGTGACTAAGGTGAGAAATTCTGCTAACGTGTAGTTTTTGCGTAGAGATCTATAGCAGCCTTGCTTGTTCTGTTTTCCTGACAGGAGGTGTTTTGGTATTTTAGGACCTGGTGTAATATTTGCAGCATTATTTTTTCATAGATAAGATTGTTATTGTTTGACTGCTGGCAGTCAGTACTGATTTGGTATAGGAGGTTTACTATATTGTTATTGTTCACTCATGGCTTTTTGAGGGTCAAGCCCATATCCAATAAACGTTATATTAGGCCTAATACCATATGGATATTTTTGCAGGGTTTTCTGGTTGGTGCCACAGCAATGCATGTAAAAATATACAGGTTGCTGTAAATGATATTTTTTAACTTAGAAGACTGTGCTCTGAATTTTCTTTTGAATGTAAAATCTGTTCTTATAAATGCATAATTTGTGTGTGTAGAGGGATGGGGGGCTTTAAAGCTCTCCTAGAGCATTTAATACCCTTGCACTGGCCATGGGTTCCAAAGGAGAAGGGGTGGACCTGGGTAGGGAGGAATATCAGATTTGAAAGTTTAGATTACTGGAGGGAGATGAATGAACTGTGGGACACGGGGCTCAAGCCCTGGCTGTAACTGTTAGCTGTCACCACTAGAAGCTGCTGGTCATCACGTACAGTCTCCACATTGCTGGAGCAGGAGAATGTATTGTGCTCAGAACTGTAGGGACAGGTAAGCATGTTTTCAGGTGTTTGAGAAAGCTGATACAAGAGAATGAGTGAGCAGCTTTATGGAATATCCTAGGGTATTTTATAGAGCATGACCCTCTGGTTGACCTTGCTGCCTCTTAATTCTTAAGCCCTCCTAAGGAGGATTTCAACAGATCACATTTAATCCCTCTGTTCACCTTATGGCCAGGGGAATGTGATGAACAATGCAAAGCTCTCCAGCAAGTACCAAATTAGGCTATTACTCTATGAGATGGCACAATTCAGTGGATGGGGGTGGGAGTGAAAGTTGGAGGAGGGACGGGATGGGGGTTGAGGTTTGGGTTGAGGGAGGGAGGGGAGGTCTGAGGTGGAAAAGAGATAGAGGAAGTGGGTTGGTTTTTAATCAGTATTAATTCTTTTCTAAATATATTTTGTGCATTTGGCAGATTGATGTTATTATAACATAAAGATAGAGCAAGAAATCAAATTCAACTAAAATAAACTCAATAAATACATTCCACAGTTGGTAACAAACAGCAGATAAATGGAAAAAGAGGAAGATCCATAGGAAAAGCTCTCTCCTTTTTTTTAACGCTTTCCAAGAAACGGAAAATTGGAAAGAATTTTGTAAAGGGGATCCAGCTCTGTCTGTCTGTCCGTCCATGGGCAAAATAAGTCTCCAAAGAAAGGACAGTGAGTTACCAAATTTGATTCACTGGAAGACAATGGGAATACTGCAGGTGAGTTTGAAACCAGAAACATCGGGTTGGTATTTTTTGGAGAACAGCAGACGGAAATAGACCGGGAAAACAAATGAAGCAGCTGGTGAAGCCCGGTTCTGCCCTTCTCACAACACACACATCCATACACACACATCCACCACAATCAGCACACCTCGCACCCCATGCACCCTGCCACTCACCTACCCCTACAGTCTTCCCCGCAGGCACTCCCTGCACACACTCTAGGCGGTATATCAAGTTCAGTAAACATGACCATAAAGCACGCATAGGCAGACGCACACATCCGACAAACATGCTCGCACGCACTCATCCAACAGTTATCACAGTTCTCGAGTCTTTGTGCACAGCCCACTCTTCCTTGTTGCTTTCTACATTTTGAATTTATACCAGAATGTTTAGTGGTCATTGAGCAAATCAGGATACTGCTTTAGCTTTCCTCTGGGTCAAGCTGATGAACATATTTTAAAAGATATGCATGCTTAATTTCCCAGAAAACGTCTATGCAGAAATTAGCAGGTGCAGGAAATGTGGGTGGAGTAATGTTCCAAGGGAAAATATGTGTGCACTTTTCCTTTGAAAATTGGTGTAACTTATGTGTGCATTTGATTTCAAATATATGCTGCTTGCTTCAAAATTACCCCATTGTATAATGCACGAACTCCATCTCCTCCTCCTACAAATGTGTGCTGAAAAACATGAATGCAACAGTATCTCTGCGTGCTTTCCCTAGTTGTTCACTACAAAATTGTCTTGAGAGATACACTTTCAATTATTAACACATTTAATCTATAAATCCTCAAGTGTTTGTTTTACAATTGCAGAACTCAAATATCATTTGCTTAATTTTCACCTTGTGGACAGGAAGGTTCTCTGTTTCGTGTTAGCGAAGGGCAAGATATCCTGCAGGTCAGCTGCTGTTAACTACCAGCCACTGGCGCTTCTGCGCATAACATTAAATATTTAAGTCCTTGTCAAAATGGTATAATGATTTTTTTGTCTTGTTCTATTAACTGTGTTTCCAAAGGCCACCTCCGGAAGTACTGAACATTTATTTCTATTGACACCAACTTCAGAGTTATTATCTGGAAAGTCATAATTCAGGCCACAATATCTTTCTGGTTCGGGAGCTGCACATCGACAATTCTGTGACATATTTAAGCCTTAAATTTAGTTCTGATTCTTACATATTGACCTATTTGTTTTCTGTTCATGCTCACTCTTGGACCTTAAGTCGGCTAATGTGGTGTTGTCTTATCGTGGGGATTCTGCTCGGGGAAGGCAGTTCTCAAAAGCATTTACCTCTGTGAAATGCCCTAACCAAAAATTGCTCTTTCTCAAATGCAACCACAATTATGCAGAGGTTCAGTTGTATCTGGGCCAGGGCATCCAAAGTATAGACTTCAGAGGTAAAAATATCACTTTTATGTATTTTACATACACATGCACCGCTATGGTGCCAAACAGAAAACTCTACAAAAATAAAAAGGACACTGAACCCATACGCTATCAGGCTTGTTGTAAAGCACATTGGGTGTGGGTTTGGTCCTCAGAAAGCTATGAGTAAACTGAATTATGATATAGTAAACCTCCCATTCAAAAGCAGCACTAAGTGCCAGCACTTAAACAGTAACAACTCTATCTATGAAAAGGCAAAACTGCAAATATTCCAACAGGCCCTGAAACACCAATACACCTCCTATTAGAAAAACAGAACAAGCCAGGCTGCTAAAGATCCCTACATGGAAACTACACGCTAGCAGAATACCTCACCTCAGTCACACACGTAGAACATAGACAGCCCCTCACCAAATACAGAATAAATAGACCACAGGCGGTTCTATAATGAGGCAGGGTGAGGCGGCCACAAATGCCCCTCTCAGAACACCACTGTGGTGTCTGCCTTTTACTTCCCAAAATCCTGAGATTGTCAGGGTGCAATGTGCACAGACTGTCTCCTCTCGCTCTCATGTACACACAGATTCTTTAACACACGCACACAGTTTCACACGCTTACTGACACACCTGTACACTCACTCTCTCATGCTCACTTACACAAATGCTCAGTCGTACTCAAACACTTTCTCACACACACACTTAGGGGTGGATTTTCAAGGGTTATGCGCGTAACCCCGAAAACCTGCTCCTGTGCGCACCAAGCCTATTTTGCAAAGGCTCGGCGACACGCACAAGCCTCGGGACGCACGTATGTCCTGGGGCTTTGAAAAAGGCGCAGGGCCGGAGCCTCTAGGCACGGCGGCCATTTGCCGCTGTGCCCGGGATCGCGGGCCGGCCGTCGGCTGGCGCGCGCAATCTTCGCTTGCCCAGAGGCAGGCACAACTTATAGGACAAAGGTAAGGGAGGGGGAAGGGAGGGGAAAATGGGGAGGGGCAGAAGGAAAGTTCCCTAATCGGAGCGGCCTCGGAGGGAATGGAGGAAGACTGCGCTTCTCGGTGCGTGCAAGTTGCACAATTGTGCACCCACCTCTGTGCGCCGACCCTGGATTTTATAACATTTGCGCAGCTGCAACCCGGCGCACACAAATCTACGCCCTCGCGTAGGTATGAATATCTGGCCCTTAGTTGCTCACTGACTAATACACACTCAGTCACACATACACTGACACACACATACAAATGTGCAGACACACACAGTCACACATGCTGTTTCACAGAAACACAAATGCTCAGTCACACACAGTCACTGACACACAGAAATGCTCAGTAACACACACACTTTCTCACACTCACATATTCAATTACACAAATATCACACACTCACATAAAATCACACACGCTCTAACATACTCAGACGCACACAGTTAGTCACATACTGATACACACAGAAATGCTCAGTCACACACACACACACTCTCACATGCTCACTGACACACGCGAACGCTCAATCAAGCACCTATACTTTCTCAATGCTCACTGACACACACACACACACACACACACGCGCTAAGAGCCAGGTCGCAGGCCCTGTGGGCCCCTAGCCTGGGCTTTTAGCTGGGTGAAGAGCCTGTGATCCTGTTTGAGCTGGGTGGGGGTGGCAGCTGGTTTTCGAGCGCTCAGCACTATTTTACCTTCTGCAGAGAGAGAGAGAAACAATACGGGCGGTCTGACTTTGAAAGAAAGCCCGTTCCTTAAATGTGACCAGACGCTGGGGCTGTATGCAAATGTCTTTATCTGGGTTAAAGGTCAAAACCCTGGCGCTGTAAGACATTACAGGAAGGGCTTTATCCGCTGATCACGGCATGACTTGGGTGTTTTGAGAGAGACAGTGGCCCAGTAAAGCAAGTTTAGAGTTTCTAACTGCTATTGTGAAAGGGATAAATTCAAACTTTAGCTTTTGATTTAAAGTGTTTAGAGCACCCATGAAGAGCCACAGTACCGCAACACGTGTGCTGTTCCCATTAATGGAAACGTGCCTCTCGCTTCTGGTCACTTGTCGTAAATATGGCATAGGAAGAAAGAAAGAAAGACATAAACCATCATTGTGCTGTGCAAGTCTGTATTGATCAACGTTGGAGCAGGCAAAGCCATGCTTTTCGCCCCATAGGGATTAATCTTACCCTGCTGTTTGCCTGATTATGAATCCTTTGGATACACAATGCTCAACAGCCCACACCTTGCGAAGAGCCTTTGAAATATTGAACAAACTATTAACGGAAGCAAATATGGTGAAACCAGTAGTGAATGCAGTTAGACAGGTGCAGTGTTTGAAGGCGGAAGACATTAGGGGGGACACCACAACTTCTACTGTATACTGTAAAATAATTTGAAGGGTCAGAGTTCAGCCCTGGATGGTCCCTATGGGTTCCATCTGTACATCAAATTGCAAAAGCAAACAGCCAGGAAAGCGCAGGAAACAACTCTGCAAGCCCCGAAATCCATTTTATTATGTTTATTTTATAAAGCTAATTAGAAAATGATCACACTTTGAAGACTGCAATTTAGTAGATGAAACCAGCCTACTATTCTGATACGTGTATGGTGGAATCTGAATGCAACGTATTATACAGTGGAAATGTTTGGCTGAATCGCCCCCAGAGACTGGGGTGGCCCGGTTTTAAAGCTTGCTATATCGTAAAGCCCGCTCAAGCTAGCCCTGTGCTATCGAAGGGGAGGGCTGGGCATCTCAAGAACCAATCCACTGTGCCCCGGGCGTAGCACCAAACAGCTGGCTTAGCTCTGGCCTGGCGACGCAGCTGCAGAATTGAAAATAAAGACGCACGCTTTGCCTGCCCTCACCACGTGATTCTCGCGCGGACTCCGCAGCCGCTGCTGCTGCTGTCTCTGCTCTGCGCTCTGGCTCCCTCCAAGTCCAATATTTGTACAGGGTCTGATTCTGATCTGCACACTTAAGGTTGCCAACTGACCCCAGGCTGTCCAAACAGGCTGATTCAGTCTTGGTTTTGCCCCACTGCCTGCATAGATTTCTACTTCTTAGGGAAATCAATGACACATTCATAACTATAAATTCTTGCATGCAGTGGGACAAAACCAGGAGTGGATCAGCCTGTTTGGTCAGCCTGGGGTCAGTTGACAACCCTAAGGTCTGCTGCATCCCATGCTCCTCTCGCCTCTCCAGAATCTCCCCATTTCAGTTTTTGGGGTGGAGCCCTGAGTAATCTGGAGGGTTTGGCTGGGGCAATGCCTTGGATGATATAAGTGGTCCAAATAGGAGCCCCCCTGACAGGCACATTGGTCCCCTCCCTCCCCTGGGCCTGACAGAGTGTACCCTGGATGGTTGTCTACCCCTTCCAACAGCCCTGGCTCCCCTTTGTCCACCCCTCTCTGCCAGGGGCGTGTGGTCAAGGCCTTCAAGGGATTCACTGAATCCCCAGGTCCTAATTTACCCTTTTTTTTTTTTTTTTTTTTTTTTAGCAGTGTCATCACCACTGATGGGGCCAATGGGAGCTGACAAAGCATGCAGGGGCCAATAGCAAGGAGCCAAGCAGCAGGAAGCAGCATGGAGGTGGAGGCAACAGGCACAGCATTTCCGGGCCCATCAACAGTGATCTCAGTGGTACAAGATGGGGCAGAAGGCGGGAGCAGAGCTCCCAGTGCTTTGCTGACTGCTCCGTGCAGAGCAGAGCGGGGCTTCCCTTTAGGCCGCACTGGCTTCGTCACGCGGCCCATGCAAAGCATAAGTCTGAGGCAAAAGAAGATGCAGCACCACAGCAACAGCAGGGGCCAGCATAAGCATCTCCCAGGCCCCTAGGAGCATTGGTCCCGTGAAAAAGGCTCGATTAGAATGTCAGACTGCTCACTGCTGGAGATTTGGGGATGGGGGAGGGAGGGATGTTCAGAATGAGATTGCTAGGGAGGGACTCAGGGAGAGGGGAGATAGAGTGAGAAGGCTGGGGAGTTGGGGAGAAGGAAAGGAGGTTGCAAGTGAGTATGGTGGGGCTGAGAGAATGAGACTGTGTGTATGTGAGTTAACATGCATGTACATGTGAGAGTGAGCATGTGTGTCAGCATGCATGTGTATGAGAGAGTGTGAGAGAGCATGTGCATGAGAGTCCATGTGAGAGTGAGCATGTGTGTCAGCATGCATGGGCATGAGAGAGTATGTGAGAGTGAGCCTGTGTGTCACCATGCATGTGCATGAGAGAGTACGTGAGGGTCAGTGTGTATGAGCATTCCTGCCTCTTAATCTGGTTTTGAGTGGTCATGTGTGTGAGAGAGTGTGGGTGTGTGTATGTGAGACAGAGAGGAGAAAGTCATCCTCCGCCCCCAACTAATGCATGACAACTTATTTATTAGATTTGATTTTATATTCCCCCTTTCAGCCAAAGAGGATTTAATTCTCATCAAGACTGGAAAAAAGTTCCCAGGTATGGGGAGTGGGGGATTGTTTTTATTAGTTTTAATTATCGGTGTTAATTGATATGTCTGTTGTTTTGAAATATGTTATTGGTGTTTAGGAATTTTTAAGAAATGAGTTTTTAATTATTGATTGTTCTATTTGTCAGCAGTTTCGAAATATTTGTATTAGTATGATTTTACTATTATGATTGATGTTTTATATATCTTGATTTTATTGTTTAATGTTTTATGAGGAATGATGTTTTTGTTTTTCCATTATTGTAGCGCATAAATAATCTGGCTTGTTGTGGTTTCCAGTTCAGTTTTTGTCAGCACAATTTCTATTTATGCTTTATAGTCTCTCTATTTGTATTTGGTGAGGGTCTGTCTGTGTTCTGCATGTGTGATCAAGATGAGATATTCTGGTGTAGGGATCTAAAGGCTGCCCAGCTTGGTCTATCTTCCATATAGGAAGTGTATTGCTATCTTAGGGTCTGATTCCAGTGTTGCTTTTTCAAAGATAAGTGCTGGCAGTTAGTTCTGTTTTGGTGTGGGAATTTACTATATTGAATTGATAATTCAGTTTACTCGTGAATTTCTGAGGGCAAAGTCCACACCCAGTGCATATCACAATAGGCCTAATACCATATGGGATCCAGGTTGCATGATATGAAATATATATAAATTTATGCAAAAGAAGGGGAGGGGTCTGTGAAAAAGTTGGTAACCCTAAGAGAGACCATAGGGAGTTCAGAATTCCAGATCTGGGTTATAGGTACATCCCATATTGTCTAGTCTGGAAAATAAAATCACAATTAATACCCTGATGTATCATTATTTCTCACTCTGTCTCATTTTATATTTTACTATCTGCAGAATTAAAGGTATGTTTAGCAGTGTTAAATCATAGCTGCTTTCCCTTTAGTCTTTTTGATTTCTTAATTACATTGATTGTTGATGATCAAGTAAAATGGGTTGGTTTTTTTTCAGCAAGGTGCTGATTGTTGGGAAATATATGTGTGTGTATATATATATATATATGTATATATGTATGTATATATGTGTATATATATATATATATAGTATTGTGCTGTGAAATGACTTCTCCCAATATCTGATGAAGGAAAAAGAGCCAGGGAGGCAGCCAAGATGCAAAGTTACAGTAGTTTGCTAAGATTATTACAGATCCAGCCAGATTGGTCAAGCTATTAGATTTGCTTAAACTCTTGGCTGATCAGGATTTAGCAGGCAAGTTTATTTTTAGCTCAGAATAAATTGCATTAGTTTGCTGACAAGTCCATGGGGAGCGCTCCTGTGCAGACCGCATCACTAATGCAGAGCACAGCCCTCTCCAGCTCTGGAAATTTCAAACCTGCAACAGTTCCATCTCACTTTGTTTTTAATTCACAATATTGTGGGAACAGTTCCTGGGTCAAGTACAGGCACTGTTGGCAGGGCACCAAGTAAAATTGTATTAGCTTATTAGTTGAAAACACTGTACTATATAGTGAATGGTGGCTCAGACTGGAAGAAGGTGCATGGGGATAAATATATCAGAATGGCAGAACGTATGTAATAGCTCAGACAGCAGCGTTCATGAAGAGTTTGACATAACAGAAAGGGAAAAAAGGAAAAAGTTCTACTCTGTTTAGGACACATGCAGAATGACTACTGGGAAACCTTGGAAGACCTGTGGACTAGAGGAAGGTGTTGTGGATGCAGACTCTTAGGCTGAGGTGGAGTTGATGCAACCTGCAAGGAGTAGCCCTTCAGGTCCCCACTGTCGGCAGGCAGAGCTGGCTTAAGCAGAGGCCCAACTGGAGCTTCACCAGTATCATCCCTCGTTCCCCTTAGGTTGAGCCCTCAGGTACCGGGGCCAGTTGGACTTAGGCACGGGCCTCTATGAAGATCCGTTACATAGGAGATGTTGCCGGCCCGCACTAAAAGAGAGCGGAGTTGTGTCGTGCAGCAGTCAGGGCAGGCAGCAGGTAAACAGAGTCTAGTTTGGGTTGGGGGCAGAGTTCTCTCATAACTTGGTTCAGGCAGTGGTCGGGCAGGCAACATTCAATCAGAGATGGAGAAGCAGGCAGTGGCTGGTGGCCTGCGGAGGTCAATCAGCATCGAGGTCCAATCCAAGGTCAAGCGAGAAGTCCACTCCAAAGTCAAAGCCAGAAGACCTATCAGAGGAGATGAGGAACAAAGAGGTAGAAGAGGGACGAGGGACCACAGGAGCAGGACGAGACGCTGAAGACAGATGCAGAGAAGATGGATCACAAAGACAGGAACTCATAGACTAGACTGCCAAACAGAACCAGGAACAGAAGACAGGAACTCAGAATGCCATACAGCAGGAACCAGGAAGCAGGGATCAAGAAGCAGGATCCAGAAACCGGGAACATGCAGAAGCAAAGCATTTCTCCAGAGGAGCCAACCTATTGCCGAGACACTGGAGAGTTCTCAGCCTCTGCACTTTGTAGGGCTGGAATGATGACATCATTAGGAGGCGCCTCTGGGGAGTTCCCACCACTGGCCCTTTAAATTTGGTGCAGTTGGCACATGCGCGCCCTAAGAAAGACAAGGCCCTGAGGTCTTGACTGCGTCCTGATGCATAGGAGAGCGGCCAGCTGGAGTGTCTTGGCGCAGTTTCCTGCCATATTCTAAGGAGGGACCAACATCGGTGCCTAGCAGGAGTCTGGAGGCAGGCGCGGCAGATGGCCACATCTTGCTGGGGAGGTACGGTGTCAGGAGACCATGAGGGCAGGCCCAGGCTGGAGGTAAGAGCGGCAAACTGCAGGTGGGCCCGTTGTCCACTGAATGCAACAATTAAAGTTCAATTCATCATCTTGAAAATGATTACCATCAACATCTGTGGCAGATGTGTACACGATACAGCTGCCTGTTTAATTATGGCATAGGACCTATTCGGATTTTTGCTCAACACAACAGGGGATGGACAGAATTGGTTTTAGAAACTCTTGAGAATCTATCTATGTATATAGACTACATGTATCCCACCATATGGTGTCCATTGACAATCGGTGGGTTACGCATGCTCTTGCCCACTCCCATGTACATCCAATGTCTGCTGAGGAACCAACATCAGAATGTACGCATGCTTTTGTGAGCTAGACGCATACCTTAGAGCATATGTGTGTAAGGTTTGAGTTAAGTGCCTAAATCCGAAGTTTCACACACATGTGCATACACTTACTCTCTGAGGCAAACCCAGTAGACACGGAGACTGGTGGTTGTTCATGCACACACTGGCACACATGCATGCTCCACCCACCCCTGAGGAGCCTATCCACATAGCAGGCAAGGGAGCTTTCAGCAGGGCCATAGGAAATCAGAAAAATGTGGGGCTAAATGGAGCCATGGTAATGGGCAGCCTGGAGAAGAGGGCCATGCAACCACAGAGAAGCAGACAGGGGTAGGAGGGGGTAAAGGCATGATCGCTTGGATTGGGTCTGGTTGGAGTGTTGGATGAAGACAGAAGTACCCGCAGACTTTAGCCTTCCGTGGGCTGTTATAAAAATTACCCTCCAAGAAGCAGATTCACTAAAGTGCACTGACGTGTTGGCGCGCACTGTCAGTTAACCAGGGCCCAATTAGAAATAATGGGAGCTGCAGCAAACAACGCGCATTAAAGTGATAGAGCACTGTAATGAATCAGCCTGTTGGCCTCTGAAGCTGGCTATGCTAAAAGCCAGGCCCGTTGAGGATCTGAGTTGGGAACACTGTCTTGCTGTTTCCTTTCAAAGAGCCTCGGTACCAAGTTCTTCAAGCCAGGGCATCCCAAACCTTTCCTAGGGACCCCACAGCCAGTCAGGTTCTCATGCATGAGGTAAATCTGTATATCCTTAGTGGGTTTCTAATGTAGGCAGATTTATCTCATGAATAGTCATTGTGAATATCCTGGAAATCCTTGCTGGCTGTGGAGGTCCCCAGGACGAGAAGCCCTTCTTCAGGCTGTTTGCAAGCATCACTGCTGCTTTGGATATTGTCCATTAGTCATGAAGTTTGAATTAGCTCATTGTGATGATCTGAACAGTTAATAAGGAGCGGGCTTGGAGCAAAAGAGTTGAGGGTAGCCTAGGAATTAGAGTCATGGGCTGGCAATCAGGAAATCGCTGACGCTCTTTGTGGCTTTGAGCAAGTCACTTTATCTCCTGTTGCGTCAGGGACTCATCTAGATTGTGTGTACTCTGGGGAGGGAACTCATTGTACCTGTATGCCATTTGTTGCACATGGCCCTGATTTAGAGTGCTGTATAAGCTCAGAAATAAAATACGGCTTCATAAGTATTCGGTTTATAGATTTCCATTCTAAAGGTTACCGTATACAACATAGCGGTAGCACTACTGGACTGGATCTCCAGATCACTATTGGGTTAAGGTTCCAAGGGTGGTATGGCTTGTCTGCATGCCTTTTTATGTTGTACGTGGAGGGGAAACCCTTCATCATGCTTTCAGGAGGCAGCACTTGAAGAGTTAAATTTCAGTAAACTGGGGGTGAAACGAAGCAGAAGAAAGCAGGGAAGCGAACGCTGTAAAGTGTGTTCCCTCTCTTACAACACGTAGCTTAGTTCTTTGTCTACAGTTTTAAAGCCCTCCAGAGGTTTTCAGCCTATGTTAAATTAAAAGCCTTGAAATTGATTCATAAGAACAAAACATTTCAAGATATAAGATCTCAAGGCAGTCATCAAGAAGGTGAAATAACTTTACAAGGTGGACCTATGCAGGGCCTTTATCAATACAATGATACATGTGGGTTCCTGGGGGCTGTAATTCACTTACAGTACTTCTCCGTGGTTTATAACTGGGAGACATCAGTTCTGGCTACCACTCAGTTATTAAAGTTTCAGAGGGTTAATAGTTCACTGTAAGAATCTAATAAAGTCAAATACTCTCAGAATTTAATACATTCTTCGCAGTTTGTGAAAGAAGGACAGGACATTAGAGGTTCAGCAGTACTTTTGTCTCCTTCCTTTCAGAAAACCGGTGAATCTGTGGGGATCACAGGTGGTCCTCCTCACTGAGCAATTCAACGCGATGGAGAACCCCAGAACCATTGATGAACCTCAGTCTCGTGCTTTGGATCGTGCACATCCCACCTTTGTTTGTAGGGCAGGACCACCTCAAGAAGCACACAGTAGTGCTGTTCCTCTGAGGTTTGTCAAAGATTTCCTCCGGTGCCACGAATGGCTCCGTATTCATTGGGGAAACACATTCCAGTGTTTTCCATGGAGAAAAAGACAGGGCCAGTGTTAGATCCAAATTTGACAAATTCCCTTTCAGGATGCAAAAAAAGGAGATACTGAGTCACCACCCAACTTGACTAGCTCTGCCCATCTTATCATTCGGATTCATATTTCCGACGACTGGCGGCCTTGACATGAAGAGGAGAACAAAGCCAGAGCACCTCTCGCTTTCAGTGGTGCTGATCACATCACCAGCAAGTCTCGGGTTCTGCTTCTCGTACGTCAAGCACATCCCAGTTCTTGCATTGCCTAAGGAAATGCTCTTCCAGTACACGCAATATGTTCTTGGGGAAGACATTTGGACACAGCCTGAAAGCTTCATTCATGATTGTTCTAACATTACTCTGAAGATAACCCAATAGCAGAAACCCCCTCAATCTTCACTAGTTTGGATGGACAAAGAGAGACATTTTCAAAAGCTATTTACCTGGCTAAATTGTTTCAAAATTTCCTCCCCCCTGCCCCCAATGCAAGTAAAAATGTCTTGTGCTGTTTGCCGATATTTCACCCACTTTGTGCTGTGTGTGATACCAAGGGTTAGGTCAGGGTGGGCAACAACGTAGGTTGTTTTTGTAAGGAAAGGTTCCTGCTGAAAATGTGCTGAGGGTGCTTTTTCCATTCCAGGGCAATTTTCAAAGGGAAAGCATGCTGGTATTGAAAACTGGTGCAGAGCTCGTGCGTATTATAGCTTTGCACCAATGAGAGCAGTTTTGAAAATCGGATTTTTTTTTTTTGTTGTTGTTTGCCAGCTGTCTTGTGCCGTGCGCGTTTTTCCTGCAGATGGACTGATCCCGACTGAGATTTTCAAGAGCAATGCCAAACAGTCATGAAATGAGTTGGCGGTCCTGCCCATGGCTTTATCTTCTTCTGCCTCTGTTGTTTTGAGGCAGCCTGATACTTTTAATTTCTCAGCTCTGTGATATCTTTTGCATAACGTCTAGACAAGAACGAGACGTACTCATTTGCAAATGGTCAGGCCAGCCTAGTCACTTCCTCTCAGTGACAGTAAACAGCCCCCAATTCCACTCAGGCCACTGGCCACCTGCCGCTCGACAGCGGGAAGCGGACCATTAATGACAACTCTCCATCCAGGCCATAAATATACAAAACCTTTCTAATCTCCATGTGTAATCAATCCCAGAAGCTGCTGGTCCAAATTCCACTGTTTATGCCAGAGACGAGAGAAGGGGGAAGCAGCATTGGAACAGAGAGGGATGACCCAGGAAGCTGCAACAAGCTCAACATGTAAGGAAAATGTTTTGAAGTTTTTAAGACATGGTCTGTCTGCACCACTTAAGGGGAAGACCATCTTTCCCAGCCATTTTGGGGGATAAAATGTGATTTACCTGCGTGAATTGGCGGTCGGGAAACTTTCCCAGCGTGGTTAAAAGTGAGCGCATCGCTCCGCAGGCCACAGACGTTCAGCCATGGTAAACCTGGGCATTCTGGTCGGGATAATAATGCATGGCCGCAATGACAGGGCTAAGGTTGGAAGGGAGATGTAAAATACAGGAGGAATCCCCTGGGTAATTGCCCACGAAGGCTCCTGGCACCATAGCCTGATAGAACCCGGTTCTGGAAGTCCGAAATAGCGGGAGGAAAAGTAGACCACGTAGGGAATGTAAAAGGTGGTGCAGGTCAGTCTTCGCGAGGTTGCAGATTGAGGGTCAAAGCATAAATGGAAAATAGCTGTGGCTTGCTAAGTGTGCCAATGGGTTCAAACTTAATTTGGGCCCGCTGTGTTCAAAGACTGATCTATTTCTATCATTAAAGCCCGGGTGGTGTTGTGTAAAATTGAATTAAACAGCTTGTTACAAGCGAATCCTAGGATGCCGGAATTCACGGTGCCAGGGCTGGCTTTTACCAAGCGCAGCACCTCCTGCGGACATCAGGAACCGCTCCCTTCATGGTTGTAAGGGGGTCGGGAGGGGGAGAGGGGGAGTTATCCACGTGGGTATTGCGGGTGACCACGCCCTCCTTAACGTGGTGGTCATGCGCCGCTCTCCATGGCTGGAGCACCCCTACAGAGTCACCGCCACTGAAGCGGCAGCTCCCGAGTTGCGTATCCCTAAACCCAGCCCGGCACAGCGTTCTCATGAACGTGAGTTTTCCCACAGTTGTAAGTGTAGCAAAATAATTAAAAAAAAAAAAAAAAAAAGGCATCATTAATTCACATACATATTGGCTGGCCCATTTTTTTTGTCATAAATATGTATTTGATGAGTTATCCTGGAGAGAAGATAATTTAGTTAAATGTCAAATGAAATTGTGCTCATTTGCATACTTTTCAGCCTCTGCATGTCATATATGGACAGGATTTGTCCGGGTGTGGATGAACATGCACGGCATCGCATTGCGGGGTTAAATTCTGAGAGGGCCATGCGGGCGCTATTATTAATTACGTGGTGCGTGGATACCAAAAGCACCCACGGACTGTGTAGCGCGCCTGATTTACCTGAGGATCAGCCGCACACACGAAAGGACATGAATTATATTCACCGCCTTGAGGACATTTCATATTCAAAAAAAGGCGCGTAGTAAATAAATAAATAAACACCTTCGGAGGAAAAAATGGGCCGGCACATTTTACCTTCCCCGTTTCTGCCATGGGGCTGCCCAGTGAAAGGGAGGGGGTGTGAGTTTCACCCCAAGAGATCTCTACGGCTGGCGTTCAGCTTCAACCAATAGCTATTAATAATTATTGCAATAAATTGTATTCATTATTTTACCAAATCAGACACAGCAGTGAAAACTGATGACGTGGAGAGAAAAACACTCGTTTTCCGAGCTTCCTTCGATTTCCTCCCTTCCAGGTATCAATGCCGCGCTGTTATCAACTGTCCGTCACGGCTGCCAGGGAGAAAGAGGCCGCAAGCAGCAGAGGGTGGACATTTGGAAATGCTGCAGCCTCATTACCCTCTCTTGCTTTTTTTTTTTTTTTTTTTACCCTCCATTTCTTTACCTCCCCTCCCCCGTATTCGTCCCCTCTTCTCTGCTGCAGCTGGGACACAAGCGTAGGCTCCGGGTTGCAGAAGGCGTGATCCAGGCTCCTCTGACATGTTCCTGCTTATGCGCTATCAACTTAATGCTGCCTTGGTTTTGTTTTGTTTTTGTTTTTTTTTATTCCCTGACTTAAAAAAAATGTACTGCAGCTCCTGCCGCACGTCAGTCCCCATAGGGCGTCACTATCATGGCCATTTCAATGCGATTTCTGGGCTGCAGTAAAAGCCGAGAGGTGAATTTTCAAAGGGGTCGCTTGCCTGACTTTGGGTTAGGCTCCTAAATCGGCTCTTTTGAAAATACACCTAAAGCAGAGGCCCTAAAATTTAAGCTCCTGGTTTTAGGACCCTAAATGGTGGATGGCTATGGGGGTGGAACCAGGACAGGAGATAAAAGCACTCAGCACTGAACCTAGGTCCCTATAACCAGGCCTACATTTAAGTGAGTTTTCAGCTGAAAACACAGGCGCCTAAGTCAGGTACAAACTTAGATTGTAAGCCCTCTGGGGTTAGGGAAATACCTACAGCACCTGAATGTAATCCACTTTGAAGCGCTGAAAAAAAGTGTGAAAAAGCGGAATATATTAAAAAAAAAAGTGAGGCTGAAATTAGGAATGTGATGCTGAGCTTTTTTTTGAATATTGGCACTTAGTACATAGGGCAGTGTTAACCATGCATGGTAACGATTATCGCACATTGACTTTGGGAAGACCACGTGTGTGGACCTGAAAAGGTCTGGAAGTCAGTGGGCTTGAAAGCCTTATGTTATGTTATAAAGTTTGACGACAGGAAATGTGCCGTGATATAAGCTTTAGGAACATCTCGGAACCTTGCAACCTGGGCTTTTATGGCTGACTGAGATGTTACTGACTAGGCGTGTGCTTTCATATTTCTAACGAAATGAAAAACATAGGGCGCTCAAAATTCAGACAAAGCCAGCTAAGTAAGTCAGCCGGAAAAGACTTAGCCAGCTAACTTACAAGGCTAGGCTGCCCAGTATCCCCAGCTAAGTCTTCTCCGGCTGCTATTAAGCACTTATCCAGCTAAGTTAACTGGATGAGTAGATCCTCTCCGACCCGCCCACATCCCATCCACCACCTGGCCAGCTAACTACTTAGTCAGATAAGTACTTGTATGGCTAAGCAGCGTCCGTTGATCATAGCTGGATATTCAGCCTCTGCCACTTAGCCAAAGAAGTTGCTACTTATCCAGTTAAGAAGCATTGAATATCGGCCTCAATGAAAAATTTTAGTAGCATTAGAATATGAAACAAACAATCCCCCCCCCCCCCCCATTTAGAAAATGAAAGAAAAAATAAATAGCCCTGCCAGCAGTTAAGAATTGAATCCCCCAGGCCTTTTTCTATACCTCAGCCCCGGATCTCACTCACTCCATCAGTGGGATAATCCAGGCAGAAGCAATCCCCAGTTAACTCCTGCTGGCTCCATTTTCAAAATGGCACTGGCTGGCCCTGAGGCCTATGAGCTACTTATTTATTATTTATTTAAGGCTTTTATATATCGATAACCGTTTGCACATCGTATCGGTGTGCATGGAACAGGTAACGTTTACAAATGTTTTCTTTTCACTATGATGTTTATTTAATTTCCAATAAACAAAACAAAAGGAAATTAGACATCACACGAATAAAACCCAAATACAAAAACGCTATTGTGAAAGGCGGAATATTAAGTTATTCAACTAAACTAAAACAATAACTCAGAAATGAACATTTTTTTTCCATGCACGCTATCATCAGCTCACTCCTGTTTTATAAAATGGCGAGAGCATACTACAAAAAACCAGCTTTCTGTCCTTTGCACAAGCGTGATAACAGGCGAGGTGAGTGATCTGTTGCACTAACCCATAGCCCTGATAGCTAAAGACCCTGCCTGCGCCTGAGACTTTACCGTCCAGCTAAGGCAGAGCACACACACCGCACCTTGTCATGTGCTATCACGCATGTACAGCACGCGGCAGCACTGCCGAACCTCTTATCCCGGAATATTCCTGTGCTCAAAAAATATGTACGCCTCATTATCCGAATCCATACTGGAAAAGAAGTATTAATAAACATATGGTCTTTTTTTTTTTTTTTAAAGGATTTTGCAGTACCACTGGAATAAGAAGAGGAAGACTCTGGAATTACATTTTGGTAGTGAATGTTCTGTTTGTGGCGTAGAATGTGACACGAGTAATGATGAACAGACGCGTCTGATATAATGCAATTTTCTGCATTTATCGTCCTATTACTGCCAGTGCCTCCGCTGATTACCTCCTGTATTTCTTGAAGCCTTTTCCTGAGTGAGCGCCACTCTGGTTGTGCCTGAGTGCGATCAGCCAGGCAGGGACTATCGTTCTTAATCTCTTTCGAACTTAACCTCTCAGACCTCGGTCTCCTGGTATCACTATCGCTTTCATCTGCCACCAATGTGGGCTCCAAATCGGCCATTCCCATTGTCGCCATTGGCGAAAAAGTAATGACGAGTGGGCGATGACGGGGAGTTTCCTGCCGAATGATTCTCGCTGTTCCGCCTTGTGCTGCAGTCAGTGTGCGTAACTGCAAAATCTCTGACACCCCCCCACCACGGGCAACCACAGCTTCCCCAGCATTAAACCATGTTGTACACCCCCCCCCCCCCCGGGGCTACTTTCCCTGCCAAACAGATCAGTGGGCACTCTTGTCCAGGTAGCAAATAAACTTCCAGGTAGAATCAGTGCTTCTCAGTTTTCAATGATTCTTTTCCTGAATGCGCTCCTAAGCTCTTCTCCTTTCCTGCTGCTGATCGCAACTGAAACTCTCCTGAAAAATTAAAAAAAAAACCCAGCAAGCAGACTGGAAATACTTCTAGCCGCTATCACACAAGAAAGAACAAACAGCGCACGCATGCCAACGTATAAAAATATAAGAGGGAGATATGGGCTGGGGAAAAAAATCTGCCTCCTGCTGAAACAGAGCTGGCAGCTCCAAGAATACTTTAGATAACAAAAATTGTTATTGTATTTTGACAGCAAACTCATTTCTGCACAGGACTGGTTCTTCCATTAGGTGAGCTACACAGCTGCCTAAGGCACCAAAGGTTTGGGGGGAGGGAAGGGGGCATGAACTCCCCAGAAGCCTCTGAGAACCACCTGTGCACTTTTAAAGCGAGGCGGCACCACAAGGGAGAAGGGAATGGATGCTGGATAGAGTCAGCGGGGAAGCTGGGTGTGGAGAAAAGGTGCCGGATGAGTGGAGGAGCGACGGGGGTGCTGGCCAGGTGAGGGGAGGGTGGAGAGAGGATTCTGGGAAGATAGGGAGTAGAGGGGGGAGAGAGGATACCGGATACTGCAAAAAAAAAAAAAGAGGCAAGGAGACTGGGGTATGGAGGAAGAGGAAGATGCAGAGGGGCCCCCGTACGTCTCCACAGGGGGGGGCACAGGCCACGTAACCAGGGCTGCCATCCAGGAGTGGAAGTAAATTGAGCTGGGGGGGTGGGGGGGGGGAGGGTGGAGGCGAGGGCAGGGTGAAAGAGGATCATGGCCGCCTTGGCTATTTTGAATGGACCAATCACTGGGCGAGCAGCAGGAGGTCCCTGGGGACATAGAAAAGGTCAAGGAGGGGAGTAGGTGGCACCATTTGGGCGAGGAGCTGCGACAGAAACCCTTACCCATCCCACCCAAAAGGCTGAGGCCACGAGAACGCAGGCAGCGACCGGGGAGCGAGGGAGATGTCACCGCAGCCGGCTCTTCACCAGCAGAAGGAGGGGGTGCAACCCGAACAGTTAATGCTCAGGTGCCAATAAGCAGGGGAGAGGCTGGGCCGGTTATGGCCACACGGGCACCTCAGTGTCCCAGGTCCCTGACAGAAGGGGGGAGGGGAGGGACCTGGCCAGCTACCCGTGACGAGATTCTAGTGTTTACGCCCACGTGGTAGGGGGGTGGTGTGGGAAAGGCTGTTATAAAGCCAGGCGGAGGCAGCCATCTTGCTAGCTGAGGGATTAGTTAAAAGCTTTCAAGTCGCACGGGTGAAGAGTCAGCCTGTGTCGTTATGGTTGTTATCATGTTGTTGTTCTATTTACATTTGCAGTTTACGTATGTTAAATAAAGCTGCTGTGACCACCACATAAAGAAACTAAGGCGGCATTTTTACTTATGGCTTCACCTGATTATTGGAGGGGGGGGGGAGTGACAATTATGCAGCTACATTGAGTGGGTGGTATAGCATGCCCAGATTATTGGGGGGGGGGCGAGAGATAAAAAGAAGGGGGCTGCTGGACAGGGGGGATAGAGATATGGGTTACTAGCCACTGTGATCAGGGGGTAAAGGGCAGAGAACGAGAGGAGAGCTAGAGGCGAATGCTGAGTGGGGCAAAAGAGAGGGGAGGGGGATGCTTTGCCAGAGCTGCCACCTACCGGCAGGTGTGCGAGTGGCGGGGCAGAAGATTGAAGGTTTCCCTGGGGCAGGCCCTATAGCTATAAGACGATGAGGCACCTGTGATACATCTGCAACTGCTAGAATTCGTAGGCGATCTCTGGAAGAGCACACGTGAAGCTCCGAAGAGAGAGACATAAATCGTTTCCATTCTGAGCATAGGAAGTAAAGTAATACACGATCATGGAGGGGATAGCTACATAAATCAGGACCCCTGCGCTTGCGTTTAATCATATCTACTGAATCACAGAAAGCGTTTGTGATCGGTAATGTGTTGTGGTCCTATAGCTTCTCTTGAGTGCATATCCTTTCTTTTAATTTGATTCCCTGCTACCTTGCCTCGTACAAAGGGACGTGGGTTAGATTAGAAGTCAATGTGATGTTCTTCACAGAGTCCCAGGAGGCAACGCACCGTGTTTGCATTAGCCAGAGGTATGTTCTGCCGTAAGGAGAAATGACAATGACAGTGTGTTACATCCTTTTAATTTGTTACACTGTGTTGCTGCCGTTTTAGTTGGTCACGGTAGTGGGGTCTACTCTGCCTTAAAAATTGGGAAGAAATCAAAACCATTAAAAAAAAAAAAAAAAAACAACAACCCAGAAGCAAGCTTTCTAGGAGAAGGGACGGGTAATATCCAATCATAGTCTAAACTGAAGCCTAGTTGCTGCCAATATTTACACTGCTACTATTGGGGAAGCTGGTGGAAGAATAGTGGACCCTTGTGCTGTGGCGTGTTTGACGCAGCCTAGTAGGCGAATATAGTAGGCCCATGCCGAGAGCTGGTGAACGCGCCCCGGGCTGGGACTAGACTGGAGCTTCACCTGTACCAGCCCCAGTTCCTGCAGATTGAGCCTTTGGGTTCCAGGGGCTGGCAGGACTTAGGCGAGGGTCAGCACAGGTCATACAGGATAACAGAGTCCGGGGCTGGGCCAAGTTCAGGACAGGCAGTGGTCAGAAAATTACCAGTAGCAAACCAGAGGTCGAGGTGGGCAGTAAGCAAGAGGTAGACAAAATCTGTAGCTAAGGTCAGTGGCAGGTGGCAAGCAGAGAGTAGTCCGGGTCCGTGGCAGAAGTCAGTACTGAGGGCAGGCTGGAGATAGGACAGGCCAGAGGAACTGGACAAGGCAAGACAGGCTGGACAAGGTAAAGCAAACTGGAGGAGGCAAGGCAGGATCAGGAACCAAGACAAGATCAGGACACGCACTCCAATCAAGCAGGAGGATCTGTTGCCTAGACAAGGTCTTTATATGCAACTGCGTGATGTCATAGGAGCCAGGCCATTTCCCGCCGTGGGGCTTACAAATGGTGCGGCGCCTCGCACACCTAGGGAGCGGTGATGCTGGTGGCGTCCTGGGGTGAGTGCTGCCGGTCGTAGGACGACCCGACGACCGACAAGCGTTACAGGTGGATGCGGATTTAATTACATGCCTTTTCCAAATCTGAGCTCAAAAGGTGAGTTACAATTCAGGTGTTACGGTTATTTCCCTGCCCAAGAGCAGTTATAATTTAAGGTGCACCTGAGGCAATGGAGAGTGACGTGAGTTACCCAAGCAGCATCACCGGGAGAAGCAAGATTTGAACCCTGGCTGCCTTGCGTCTCTGCCCACTGCACAAAACACTGGACTACTCCTACACTCTGTATGACTATGTCAGAAGGACTGATGACAGGAGATCACATGTCCTTCTAATATGGTCACACGACCGGTTCACTGTCATTAGTGAAATGACAATACAAAGAGATATTCTGGATAAAAACATAGGTAGATTTTTGTCTGGCTTCATTGAAACCTCTGGATGTCCAAAATCAAATCCTGTATAGTATTGGTGGTGGGGGTTTTGTCCATGTTATGCACCTAGAAGTTTTTTGGAACTGTATCCATATTGTTTTAGCTCTTGTCCTGATTGCATTAATGTTGCCAACCAACCCTGGTTTGACCATTGATGTCTCCTAGACAGTCCAAACCACAACTCCATGCATGCAACGGGGCAAAACCAGGACTGAATCGGTTTGTTTGATTGACTTGGGATGAGTTGGTAACGCTAGGTTGCATGTGTGCTCAGATGTAGGCCTTAAGCTAGAAGTTTGTGTAATCAGCTCCAGTTTCCATGTTGGCTATCTGTTACGGATGAAATTGTCATTTACTGGCAAGGTGACCCTTAAATGCAGAGCAAGCCTTCAGACTAATGGTTAGATCGTGGGTATTTGTATGCTGTGAATAAATTAAAAGCTTTATCTATAGACCACCTGAGTAATAGCTTTCTCTATAAGAAAGCCTCATACTCCAGTAACCTACCCATCTGTTTGGTGCAGCCACTGCATGTGTTGCCAGAGAAAGAGAGAGAGCAAATCTGTTACGCTTTCAGTACATTCAGCAAAGTGCCAACAGACAGGCCAGTAACGAACAATTAGATAAGAGGTCACCTCTAGTACCATATGTTGTGGAGAAAGGATGATCCTTTGATTTCCATGAGTTTGTGACCATTGGCAACACATTAAAAAAAAAAAGCAAATAGTCATCTGTTAAAAGTTCATGGGTCCTGATGTATCAAAGGTTTCCTTCCATGGTGTGTGTATTAGAAAAACCTAACCCACATGCTTCCATGATGCTTTATATAAAGACTAAATAGGGCTGAGCTTTCATTTTCAATTAAATGAAAAACATGACAAAACACCTTGGTTTTATTTCATTTTAAAATGAAACTAACTCCACCACTCCCCAAAATGGTGGGGTTTCCCCACAGACTTTCATGTCAAAAACGTCAATAGAAAAGAAACCCAGGTTCATCAAAAACTTAATATGAGCCCTCCCCCGGAAGAAGCTTACAAAGGGGCGGAAATGATGCCCAGTTGCTCCTGCCTTGCTAGGTCCCGGGTGGCCACTGGCGCCATTTTGTTGCATGGCTGTATGTTTGTGTGGCCTTACAACAAAATGGCGCCTACTTCAGGGCCAGCCAGCAGGACCCAGTTAGGCAGAAGCAGCCATGGATTCCTCCTTCCGCTTCCTGGTTGGCGACAGACCCTCAGCATGGGGTAAGGTAGGCTCGGGAAAGGAGGGAGCTTATGCGGAAGACCCCAGAGGGCTATTAGCTTTGATTTCTTTGTGCTGCGGGCAATTTCTTTTTTTGTGGTTTTTCTTTTGTGCTGTTTTTCTTTTTTTTTTTAATGTAATGTTTATTTCCATTCGGTAAGTGAAACAAACTGAAATAAATATTAAACAAACTGAAACCCAAATAAAAAAAAAAAAAAAGAACCCCAAAATGAAAAAAAAAACAAAACAAAATGAAAATGCACCCCTAATACACAATTCTATTTTTAATCCTCCCTTAAAGGCTTGATTGTGACACCCAACAACAAAATAGAGATAGAAGGACGAGCTTCTGCTTCAGATGCTAATGAGATGCACCCTATCTTATGATAGGCACGTTAAGTAACAGTGGTTATGCCATCCAACTGCTGTGACTTCTCATTCATGGATAGTGCTTAACAGATAGGCCTTTGTGCAGTTCTTCACCTAGCAGAAGACTTATTGTAATTTTTCATATATATATTTTAATTTTACAGAACATTTCTTTTCTATCTGGTATTTTGCCACTTCTGTAAAAGAAAAATCATATGGCTTCCAATTTTCTTAAAACGAAATGCTTCACTAGCTTTCGAAAGCTTTGCCAGCAAAGAGATTTTTAAAGCTTTGAAGAGAAGTCGTCTCTGGATCTATCAAGTGTACAAATATTTATGTGGACCAAAATATTTTCTCAGCTCTAAAAACGCTGAAAAAACAAACAAACGATGAAACCTATTTGTGTGGGAACTGATGAGTTCTGAAGGCTGATCTTCATAACATTATTTCTGATATTTCAACCCTTTTTGTTATTTCGGGGAACAGTTTTCTGAAACATGAGCACGCAAAAATAAAAGCTGGTATTGCATTTCTAAAAGGGGAGAAAGGGTGACTGAGAAGGGCACAGTCATATGTAATACTGGGAGTAGAAATGTACAGGATCCTGTGTTCTCAGCAGTTTAATCTGATGATTTTTCTGTCCGCCGAGGTGCATATGTTCCACAAAAGTATTTTAAAACCCTTCTTATAAAATATCTCATGTGTAAAAAGGTCATAAGAAACTTAAATACTTCCCAAGCTCTGTCCAGGTTAGTGCTGAAAAAATGGGGAACAGTAACTTCACTGCTGTTATTATCAGGAGGAGCAATGCCAGAGGTTAACATTATTGATGAAATGTGCAATAGAGCTGGTGCAAAGGTAGTAAGTGACTAGGTGAACTGAGCTTGCCACACACAATTAAAAATTATGCATTTATAATAACAGATTATGCATGAATAAGGACATTCGAAGTACAATCTTATCAGGTAAAAATATTATTTACAACATCATGTACTGCTGTGGCACTTGGAATCTATAGGGTATTAGGCCTATTGTAACACACATTGGGTATGGGCTTAGCAATTACAATATCGTAAACCTCCCATAGCAAAACAGCGCTAACTGCCAGCACTCAAACAGCAACAACCCTACTTATGGCGAAGCAACATTGCAAATGTTACGCCAGGCCTGAAAAATACCAATATGCCTCTGCTCCTATTAGGAACACAGAATTAGCCAGGCTGCCACAGTTACGTACACAGAAACTGCATGCTAGCAAAATACCACTCCTCAGTTCCACATGCAGAACACAGACAGTCCCTCCCCAAAAACATATTAGAGACCATAACGTATAACTAGAAACGTAAAGACAAAAACTAATTGGAAATTGCAACAAGCCAGACTTTTTATGCAGTGCAACAATGGAAAAACAGAAACAATGCCATCTCTCATAAAACATCAAAGAATAGAATCAAGAAATAAGTCATCCATAATAATAAAACCATACTAATAAAAGAAATATTATTTCAAAACAGATGATAAATAGAATACCATCCAATAATTAAAACTCATTTAGAATTTTTTTTTCAATTTCTAAACACCAATAAAATACTTAGAACAATAGATGCATCAAATAACACCCAATAATTAAAACAATAAGGATAAAAACCACTTTCACTCTCCATACCTGAGAGCTTTTGGTTTCCTCATGCCTTGGGGGAAGGAGGAATTGTTGCACATGAACTTTCTCCTCTCTCTCTGTCATTTACACCTAAATGCTGACTCCTGCACATGTTCTATCTCACATACACACTCTTGATCAGATGTGGGCAATTCTGGTCCTCAAGGGTCACAAACCAGTCGGGTTTGCACTCATGCAATTCTCTCTTATGCATATTCATTAAGGATATTGTGAAAACCTGACTAGTTTGTGCTCTGCCTCCTACTTCCAGCTGTGCAGGCCAATGCTTGTCTGGCTCTGCAGACTGATAAGAACATAACATAAGAACATAAGAATTGCCATACTGGGTCAGGCCAAGGGTCCATCAAGCCCAATATCCTGTTTCCAACAGTGGCCAATCCAAGTCACAAGTACTTGGCAAGTACCCAAACATTAAATAAATCTCATGCTACTATTGCTTATTAATTAAAATTGTTCCTCTTGGAACTTATCCAAAGCTTTTTTAAACCCAGTTACACTAACTGCTGTAACCACATCCTCTGGCAATGAGTTCCAGAGCTTAACTATGCACTGAGTGAAAAAGAATGTTCTTCGATTTGTTTTAAATGAGCTACTTGCTAACTTCATGGAGTGCCCCCTAGTCCTTCTATTATTTGAGAGAGTAAATAACCGATTTACATTAACTTGTTCAAGTCCTTTCATGATTTTGAAGACCTCTATCACATCCCCCCTCAAAACTGAACAGCCTTAACTTCCTTAGCTTTTCCTCATAGGGCATCCACAGCCTGCTCATGCTCCTTCCAACAGTGGTGATGGCATCTCCTTCTTCCTGCCCGGGTGGGCTTATGTGACAGCACTTTCTCTTCTGGGCCTGAATAGGCAGGAAGTAGGAGATGCCATCGCCACATGACCCCCAAAATTGTGGCAATCTTAGGGGGCTGTTTAATCAACCTATTGCTTCCACCAGCCCTGAATTTCAACCTATCACCAATCTATTTAGAAAATACACATTTACAGTGTGAGTAAGGTACATATTTATAGAGTGACTCTTCCTCTGTTTTCTCCCGAATGGACAATATGTCCTGAAATCACAACTTCCCAATAAATTTTAGGCTAGATTGAGTGTGGTGAATTTTATTGACGTCAGTTCATTAGTTTCGGTATTCTTAGCTGCAGATAAATGGGACAGACTGAGTATCGACAATAGGTGATCTCACATTAGGACCAAGAATCATGGCTAAAATCAACAGGAGGTATCATCACAGACTGAAAGAGTACTGTGTTTCTTACAGAAAACAGGTAATCATCTGTTGTAGCTATGTGTGCATAAGACTAGGTGTACTGAGGCAGTTGTTTAGGTCAATATTTATTTATTTACAAAATATCTCTCACCCAGCAAGACACCGATCGTGGTGAATTACAAAATAACATGCACAAAAATAATTTTACAGTTCATAAAATCATTGCACAATCAATAAATGTATTTAAAAAGCATTTCTCACCTGCCACTAATATAACGGATTTTTACTGGTAATAAAACAGAACTTATCCTTAAAACCTGAAAAAGTTATAGACAAGCTATTGAGACTGCATAATACGATTTTAAGAGAAAATAGAAAAGAAGTCCTTCTCATAGAAGATGAGGTCAGGAAGGAATTTTTTTTCCCCATGGCTGCAGAATTGGCGATAGAGGTGCAGTTTGGTGGAAGTTTATTTTGTCTTGCTGACTTTTCCTAGATTACCCTGTCAGGGAGAGCTGCTGTGCAATAAAAAAAAGACTGGACAGAGGCCCCCTGGCCTGCTTTCAACCACCCAGCAATGTTAGTAGGTGACAGATAGATGCACATTTCAGAACCTCTCTTGTCAATGCTAGATGCAAAAAGAAACTTTACTTGCAGGTCTGCATAAAACGTGTCTGCATAAAAATTAATATGTACGTACGTAAAAAGGGGCATTTTAGGGGGATACTGCGGTGGGGCCAACACTTATGTACTTAAGTTGCTATTTTAAAAGACACGCGAGAACCTTTACCAACTTGCTTGCATGTTTTCACATCTGCTAATTATCTGGCGTAAGGCATTTTAAATGTGTTTATTTTGTACTATTGACCGGGTGGGAGGTCTGTGCGAGGGGAGTTCAGGATTGAAGAACCCGGAGAGTCTCGATGACCTGGAGGACTGAGTAAACTGGTGGACTAACTGGTAAAACTGGTCATTTTTCTTGATGTGCACGTTTTAAAATTGGCCGACTTATGCACCTAAATCCTGAACTATGCCAGTAAGTCCTGCTTTACGTTCATGTGTAAAATATACGAGAGTATATTTTTAAAATAAGTAAGAAAAGTACGCATGTTCAGTGCCTTGAAATATTTGCTCTCAATGCATTGAATGTATTTGAGCAAACGCCTTCATACTGTGGGGCAGATTTTAAAAAGGTGCGTGCGCAAGTTATAAAATCAGGGGTCGGCGCGTGCAAGGGGGTGCACAATTGTGCACCTTGAGCGTGCCGAGCCGCGCTGCCTTCCCCCGTTCCCTTCCCCCTAACCTGACTTTCCCACCCCTTCCCCTAACCTTTCCTCCCCCTAGCTCTATTCTAACCCCCCCCCCAAAAAAAAATTGTATTTTACCTTTTGTGCCTGCTGGCACGTGATCCTCCGGCACAGCAGCAATGGCCGCTCTGTCTGAGGCCTCTGGCTCCGCCCCCAGACTGACCCGCCCATTCCCCGCCCACGCCCCACCCCTTTAGTAAAGACCCCGGGGACTTTTTTAAATAGGCCCAGCGCGCATAACCTTTTTAAAATCCGGCCCTGTATGTGCATGTAGTGGGGTAAAGGTGTATGGATTATATAAAAGTAGAGTAAAACTGTGTGTGCAGCCATATACACACGATTATGTTGCTGCTGCGCACATTTGTTTGAAAATGATCCTTCCTGTATCTTAGTTTGTTCCTGGCCATTTTTTTGTATGAATTTTGTCCATGTCTTCTGTGGTGCTGTAGCTCTTATTAATTGTGGTCTCTTAAATTTTCCAGTGGGGTAATCTTTGGCTTGCAGACCGCATCACCATTAACTTCATCAGGGGTTGTCCTTCCATTGCTGTGGATTCACCATTGTAAATAGAAAGCTGGGAATATTTTCCTTCTGCTGTGTCCCCTTTTTCCCTGGCATGTAGGAACAGGGATAGTTTCTCCTGATTAGCTCACCAGAGGGAATTATCTCACTGACAATAATTCTGCAGTGCCAACTATTTCTTGGTTTTTTCGCCCCTCTCCCACTACATTTAGAGAGAAAAAGCAAGACAATGCTCTTTTAATTAAATATATGAGGTTTATAATGGCAATATTGCCCTATTATATACATGTATATATAAAGTTTCAGAAGTAAATACTTAAAGACTCAATTACCTTTGGCTTATCTATGGGCACTTTAATACTCCATGCACTACCTTCACTTTGACTTATAGTTTTGGTACCTATGATTGTTGGGACCTACCAATAACAGATCCTTATTTATACAGCTCCCTGCATTGGCCTATATTCTTTGCTTAAAAGAATGGGCACTTAACAGAAATACAAAATAAAATGTCACATCAAGGAGACCTTTCATTGTTCATTATTTTCAACTAAAACTTGCATTTTGTTCTTCCCAGGGGCAGTTGTCAGGTTGAAGAAAAGATATTAAGGAGACTGGATGAAACTTCCAAGTTAAGTTCAGACAGTTGCATGTCTAAAACAATCATTTCAATAGATAGAATGCTTTATCAGAAGTTAATTATGTTTCTGGAGGAGATGTAGGCATAAAATAAAGGTCCTACACAGGGCATTAGCTTACAAGCAGAGCTTCCCAAACTTGTCTTGGGGACTCCATAGACGACCCAAAATGAATAGGCACGAGATACATGTACATGCATTAGAGATTTGGTGTATGCAGGCTTATCCTGAAAATATGACCGGCTGTGACCTGCCCAAGATGGATTTGGGAAAGGTTACTTACAGTGTAGGTCCTGCCAGAGGGGGATAATTGTTATTGCATTTGTTATTATTAGGTTAAAATGCGTTTTTTAAGGATTATTTCATAGTGTTAAATTGTATTTTAGCAAGAAACAGCTGAAAGAGCATTCCAAGGAATTAAACTAATGAGATGGGGTCTATTTAGTGGATGAATATCATCCACTTAATCAGATTGCACAGAAGGTGACTGACCATTCTGTGCTAATTACAGTATATATTATGGGGTGGATTTTCAATGGAGGTACATTCATCATATTAGCATATACTCATGTATGTAGCTTGTACTCACATACATACTATTTAATAAACATCAAAAATATGCATGTATTTTCAGTTTTGTGTGCAGATTTACATGCACAAAAAGGGGGTCTGGGGTGTTCCAGGCTGGGGCAAAGAGGAACATGCATAAGTACATTTGGCAACTAATTCGCATCATTTTACAGCTGCTGATTATCTTGCACAATTGATATCTGAATCATCTATTGTGGGTGAACTGGGGGGAGTTCAGGGTGAAGAATTTGGAGGATCTTTGTGACCTAAAGGACTGGGTGAATCAGTGGAGGCGCTGGCAAACTGGTGATTTTATGATTGTACCCTTGTACATCGCCTAGACCTATTTTTACTGTTAAGCGATCCATAAATTTTAATAAATGGAAAATGTAAATGTGATTTCAATTATGTTTTAAAATACACTGACTTACACATGTAAATCAGGATTTACACAAGTAAGTCATATTTTTTTCGCACTTAAAAAATACTCATGTATTATTTAAAATAGGTGTGAAAACTACCCACTTTCTATGCATTGCAAGTATTTGTGCATAAACAAACATACATGCTTACGTTGGGGGTAGAAATATGTGTTTTTTCTTTTATAATCTGTGCACACCTGATACATGCAGGTTATAAAATACTGTAGTAGATTTCCGCACCGCCATATTTGTGCACAGTGAGGTAGATCTTTAAAAAGTACGCATGCGTACTTTTGTTTGCGCAACCGGCGCGAACAAAAGTACACCGGATTTTATAAGATACGCGCATAGCCACGCGTATCTTATAAAATCCAGGGTCGGCGCGCGCAAGGCTGCCCAAAATCGGCAGCCTGCGCATGCCGAGCTGCGCAGCCTGCCTCCGTTCCCTCCGAGGCCACTCCGAAATCAGAGCGGCCTCGGAGGGAACTTTCCTTCCATGTCCCCCCACCCCCTGGCCCTACCTAAATCCCCCCCCCCACACACACACCTTTGTTGGTCAAGTTACGCCTGTTTGAAGCAGGCGTAACTTGCGGGCGCCGCCTCACATCCCCCAGCACAGGCCGCAGTGCCGGGGGACTCGGGTCCGCCCTCCCGGCCCGCCCCTGAACCATTGCCATGCCCCCAGACATGCCCCCTCCCGCCCCTTTTACGAAACCCTGGGACTTACGCGCGAACCCGGGGCTTTGCGCGCGCCGGCGGCCTATGCAAAATAGGTGCACCGGCGCGCGAGTGCCCTGTGCGCGTAAATCCGGGAGGATTTACACGTGCAGGGCTTTTAAAATCTAGCCCACATAGCGCAATGCGTTTTTGTTTGAATGTTGCCCTTTATACTAGTAATTGTTATTTCAAAGCAAGTGAAAAGAAACCTTAACTAAATAACACCTGTTTAAATTCCTACCAAGGGAGGTGGAGAGGCATAAATATGGACAAGGCAAAACAAAGAGTGGCCTTGCTACAGCCCGAAACAGACGTCCAATGAATCAGTACCATGGACAGCAGTGTCCAAGACTTGTTTGTTTTTTTTTACACTTCAGCACCTCAGCCTTGAAAAGGCCAGGAGATGAGTGCAACCTGAGCATATAGCACTCGATCGTATAAGGCAAATAAAGTATGGGCTGTATTGTTACATTTCATGCATACAGGGTTCCTCCTCCCTTTTATGCTCTGAGTCACAGTCATATCTCTACATTTGCAGCTGTATATACTATTAGCAAATTCCAATGGAAATCTCCAGCTTCTACTGATCTGGCAAAACTCATGTCTTTCTACTGCAGGATCAGCTTCTCTCACATGTCCACATAAATTCCTACGTAAACGCAACATTTGATAAACCACCTAATTCATTTTAGAATCTCCCCGTATACCAAGAAAGGCCAGAATTAGGATAGCACCAGCCCTTGCAGAAACCAATTTCTGTTTATGAGTATTGCTGATGTTTTCCACTTTGAACAGTTGCTACTAGAAAGTGGTATACAAGTTGGTGAATCAAATCAAATCAAACCAAACCCAATACTATGAGAGAGTATTTTTTTTCCACAAAATTAAAAAAAAAACCACCTCTTAAAACGAGATAGGTCTAAATATAAATGTGGGCTAAATGAGGAGATTGTTTAATATTTTCTATATAATATGTTTAAATTATCATTTTGTCATTGTACTCCACATCTGACATTAATGTAACTAACTGATGTTAAACAAAAAATGGTGGATATTTTAATGCTTAAAATAATTCATTAATTTCTAGTAAAGGCTAAACAAAAATCGTGCTAGCTTAAACCTTTTTAAAATGTGGTCAGTTAATAGTCCTAATGTATGTCTATGCAGATGGGTATGATAGGCAGACAGACGGGTTATCATGTTTCTGATGTGATGGGGAAAAGGGAATTCAGTTTAGAACAAAACACCAATGTAATTCATTAATATAAATCAATACATTTGCAAATGTATGCAAGATTATTCTAGCCATATTAATATTTGTATTTCTTTAATTATGTGACTATTAGAGTATTTTGTTTTTGGAGTGATTCTGATTATATAACGTGGGCAGAGATTATTTGAGCAAGTATAATCATGAATCATGCAGTGTCACTATGAAGTGATATATGTCTGAGCACAGACTAGGACTGCAGGCATTTGGGAAATAAAAAACGCATGATGTTGGAACAAAAATGTATTCTTCTTGTCCTTCTTAGGCAATGGAGGAACTCAGACCTTAAATAGATAGCTTAACATCATGCATAAATTCTGAGGAACGGAAAAAACTCATGTACTGCAGCCTCCTTTTATTGGTTCAATAAAAGTTATCAATTTAGAAACACTAAAGTTTTCTACAGGATCAATACAGCTGATTGAACTCTGTATGCATTCTCCTAAACTATGTGCTTTATAACTAAAATAAGTTGCTTGTCCCTCAAAACACACACCACACACACACTTCTTTCTAGATTAGGGAAACTGAAAGAGGAAGATCTACCAGAGTAAAACCAGCTGTGATTTTACTATGATACTGAAAACTCAGTTTAACTTCAGTCTTGTTTCAGAGTCCCTGTGGTCTCCACTTCCCTGTCACAATTTGGGTTATAAATGAAAAGAGAGAGACAGAAGGAACATTTTTCTGATTGGCAATTCAGGGTGGTTTTGCAAAAAAGTGGTATGGAATCTCTCTAACCTGCAACTTTTAGACCAAGTGTGTATGTGTTTGGGGAGGGGGGGGGGGGGGGCAGGAATATGGCATTGAGGCCTATTCTGCAAACTTCCAAAGCTAATGTTACTTGCACTGGCATTAAAATGTGGGAGATCTACCAACCAAAGTAAACAACTGATTTGGTGCTACTTATTATGGGACAAAAACCACACTATGGGGGTCATTCATCAAATTTTGATGGGCCATTATTGCATGATAAACACCCTAATACATGCAATAACTACCACATTGTGATTTCAAAATGTAAATTAGGGAAAGGGGAGGAGTTTGGGCGAGGTTTAGGTAAATTAGGGGCCTGTAGCGCTGCGGGCAATAATATATCACACATCACCTTCAGTATCACTTGAAATAGCTACAGCTATTTCACTGGCATTATGTGGGCAATAGTATATGATGCGGCTGCCTGCTCACTATTGCCCCGCCCCCTTTTTTTTTTTTTTTTTTTTTTATTTTTATAACTGAATGATGAATCTAGGGACAAAATTGCTAGTCTTTGAAATACTTATTCATTTATAAAGGTCAGCATGCATTTAGGACCTGATATACTAAATGTTTCCCTCATAGACAGAATAGCAGCAAACCGTTAGTAAATCAGGTTTTCAATGTAGCAGAAACAAAAGGGATACTTTAAGTTCAATGCTTACCTAATGGTATATGTTTAGGAAACTGTATTGGTGGGGATCCCAAAGATCACTGGAAATTTACTGGCACAAGAAATCAGGGGCAAAACGTTTTGATGTACCTTTAAAGGCTTGCCAGCTTCAGATTTTCTTCCCCCTCCCCTGTGCTAGAATGTATAAATTTATAAATGTAGTTACACATCCTAATGCTTTCATTCCATGCTTCAATGCCTAGATTTCACTTCACTCTCTCCTAAGAATCAGCACATTGCCTGCACTAGTTATAGCGCCAGTCCCTGATGGCTCTCTTTCAGAATGCACTTGAATGATGCACAATCTTACTTTAAAGTGATATGATACAGTCATTCAACATTAAAATATGGAACCTGATAAAGTGTAATATCGCAACAAGCTGCACTATGCTGGTTTGATATAGAAGTCTTTATTTCTTTCTGTCTGTTTAGGGGCAGATTTTCAAAGGCTACACGCGAAACATATGCACGTAACCTGAGAAAATCTGCCCCTGCGCGCACAGAGACTATTTTGCATCGGCTCGGTGGCACGCGCAAGCCCTGGGACGCGCATATGTCCTGGGGCTTGCAAAAAGGGGCAATGGTGTGGGCTGGCCGGAGCATTTCAGGGGACAGTCCGGGGGCATGGCCGGAGCCTCCAGGCACAGCGGCCATTTGCCGCTGTGCCCAGGATTGCGGGCCGGCTGTTGGCCGGTGCGTGTAAGCTATGCCTGCTGGTAGGCAGGCACAACTTACCCGACAAAGGTAAGGAGGGGTTCTAGGTAGGACTGGGGGGCGGGTTAGGTAGGGGAAAGGGAGGGGAAGGTGGGGGGAGGCGGAAGGAAAGTTCCCTCCAAGGCCGCTCCGATTTCGGAGCGGCCTTGGAGGGAACTTTCGGAGCGGCCTTGGAGGGAACGGAGGAAGGCTGCACGGCTCGGCGCGTGCAAGTTGCACAATTGTGCACCTCCTTGCGCGCACCGACCCTGGATTTTATAATGTGTGCGGCAGTGCGCGCATGTTATAAAATCGGGCATAGATTTGTTCGTGCCGGGTTGCGCAAACAAATCTATGCCCGCGAGCACCTTTTAAAATTTGTCCCATAGTTTTTAGCACAATATAGATACTTGGACAGGAACAGTCAATGCTAGTGTTTCTCAAACCAGTCCTGAAGTATCCCCTAGCCAGTATGGTTTCAGGATATCCATAATAAATATGCATGATATAGATTTGCATGTAATGGAGGCAGTGCATGCAAATCTATTTCATGTTTATTCATTGTGGATATCCTGAAATTTAGATTGCCTAGGGGGTACTCCAGGGCCAGTGTGAGGATCACTGATCCATGCCACACATAATGAATTATTAGAACTAGTGATAGAGCCATTCTAATCACATCATGTCCAGTTATCGCTTTTTCTCCCTCTTTTGTCAACTATCTTGTTTTTTATTCCTGTCTTCATTTTTTTGGGGGGGGGGGGGGGGGATTTGCAAAGATCTCATCCGAAAGCTGAAATTCTATCCATCCCTGCAGTCAGAGCATAACAAAAAAGGATTATTCCATTTAATATGTTTCACAGTAATTTTATTTTCATGAAGGGCTTTTACAGTAATACTTTCTTAGACTGCTGTATCATCTCAAATTACATATTTAACTTTCATGTCAGGGATTCTTCCAGGCAGATATTAAAAAAAGGTGATATCTGAGTCAAGCTGTACAAAGGCTAACTGACAGGACTTTATGAATTTCATATCTAAAACTTCCTGCTGATTTTTGGATTTTCTCCAGTGTTGCCTTTCTTTTTCTTGGATAAAAATTCTGTGTCAAAACACAGTGACACATTCAGGCACAGGCTGTTTGCATATTCATGTATTCACACAGATGAACACACAGAGATTGGGATACACAATATATGCACATGTGTAGCTAAACATAGGTGTGCACCCATACACTACTATGCATATACAAGCAGACATTCGCGCATATAGGGAAATACACTCTGACGATAATTTTAAAGGAGTTACATTCATAAAAGTAGCATTGATTGTAGCAATTTTCAAAAGCCCATTTACCCACTTAAAGGGCATCTCTGCATGTCAATTCAATAGCATATATCGTAGCCATTATCAAAAGCCTACTTTCACACATAAATCCCTTTGAAAATCACCCCCAATATGCCCACACATGCAACTCCGGGCTGTAACACACAAAGATGCTAATACACACACACATACATGTACACATTCATAAACTAAAACACAGACACAATCTAATGTCTATGCAATAATTAATTACACCTATGCATATGTACTGTATAGATACTTATTGATCCACATATACACAGAGATATATGTCTATGGCTGCACACAGGTACAGACATATACTAATAAGCACGCCAAGCACACACATTCACATACATGACTATATGACAACCCGACAAGTTAAACTATATGTGCACAGACACACACCCAGTACACAAATTCATATAAACATGTCACACAGACATAGGAATGTATATTATTATTATCATGATTTGTACAGTGCATACCAGTGTATGCAGGGCTGTTCACAGACTTATAATGGGCAATCCCTACTTCTTGGATTTTACAATCTAGTCAAGACAGACAGGATACACCATAAAATATGCATATGTTTGTTATTTCTATATATACATATGAATACGTGTGTTTGTAATTTTAATGCCAGTGCACATATACATTCACACACAGGGCAGATAGACACATTTAAAAACATAAATATAGCACCTGTATACATGTGCAGTTAAAAAATGTAAAATTATACTTGGTTTCAACAGTCCTTTCTGGGAAAAATGTCAGGTAGCTGGAACAAGGTTTGGTTTCTAAAGATGTCTATACGACATTTAATCAATTCTCTGTTTCCTGCTCCCGTTCGCTTTTAAGCAAGGGCTAAAAGTTTTCAGCAAGAATAATGTTTACTATGATTTTATACTGACCAGATGAGAGGCGAGTAACGCTCCAAAACTAGTTTAAAAATGTAGTATGGTAGCCCAACATAAAGCAATTACCTGCAATTCATGTGCTGGCCTAGCCCCTTCCTTCCTACCCAGGCGAAAATCATGCAGCGATAATCTGTATCCTAATGGCTGGAGACCAACCTCGGCAGTCACTGGACTCCTACTGAGCCCTTTAATTCACTAAAGAGACTTTTTGCTTGATCAGGAACAATCATTGCTTACTGATCCTTATTCTCATTTTAGAGAGCTCAGTCGGGATTTTTAGCTCTTCCCAACACTAACAAGCCCAGCATTAAACATTTAGGTCACAGTAAAATGTGCACGTTAAGAACTGAAATCATTATTCTGGCAAGGGTCCTTTAATTGCTGGGATCCAACTTTGGAGCTACAGCTACCCGTGCTCGGGCAAAGTTTAGGAAACGTCTCCCTACCTGGGGAGATGCCGGCAGAGAATCGCGGAAACCCCTACCTAGAAGAGCCGTTGTAAGCGCGGTGTCCTGTACTGTGCGAAATGAACTCCCCCGCTGTACCTACCGCGAAAACGTGGCGTGTCTCTTCCTCAGCGCATGAATGGAACAGAACCACGCGGGAAGAAGAACTGGCCGTGCAGCCATCCCTGCCTTCTCATGAAATGTTTCCGTGGATTGGTAAAGAAACAGGAAACTACATTAAAAGCCAGGGCCATGGTGTTTTCGGCGAGCACACGGCTTGTGGAGGGCGCTATTAAGTTTGCACCTCCATGCGGCTTGCAAGGACAAGCCCGCTCCTCAGCTCCGATTCATTCGCACTCTCGCTCGCAGGGTGTTGTTAACAACGCGCACACAGCTATCGGGGACCCACATCAGGAGGCAAGAGAGGAAAATGAATGAGATGTGAGAGAAAGGCACAGGAAAGAGATGAGACACATGCAGCAAATCAATCCAAAATCACCATTATTCTCAGCGTCAATGTGGCTTGCTGGCCATGTTTGAGGATCTCGGCTCGATTTCCCATGTGCCACGGTATAGCACAACCTCGCACTACCCCGTGTGCTCTTAATATGCATAAAGGGATAAGTAAAGCGACTGGCAGGAAGCCAGAGCTGTCGACGTTTCTTCCATTGCCGAGTTTCTAAGTGGAGTGTATGGAAGGAACCCGGGGCTGACGCAGCAGATATTACCGGCACGGTCGAAATGTATCCCCCCCCGCGTTTTAACTCAGATTTACCTTCATGCAACCCGGGACCGCCAAGGGTGCGAGCGCTGCTGCGCTGTCAGAAAGCACCCAGCGCTGCAAGAGCGCGCCCCTCGATTTCCTGGGCTTAGGGGCAGCCTTCGGCTGTCAGCCGCCAACTCGAGGAGCGGACCATTGGGCTGGCAGCTGGAGCCGGCAACATTGCCGGCAGCAGCAGCAGAGCAAGGGCTCCGAGACTTGCGGGCTCCTCGAGGATGAAGGGAAAGCGTCCTCCGAGGCTCTCTGCCGGTGGGAGTGCGGGGAAGTGCTGCTGCTCCTCTACATCCTACTTTCCAAGCTTTGAGTTTAATGAAGATGCAGCGAGCCACGAGCCCAAATCAATGCCTTTGGGGAGCTTTTTGAGTTCTCTGCTGTTTTCTTCGATTTGGCATAGTAATGAGATTTTACATTTAAGATCAGTACAAATGGTTTACCCTTTAGAAGGAAAGGGCTGCTTATTTCTTCATGGTAAAAGCTGAAGTGACTTACGACCCCTGCCTTCCAACAGCATTAGACGCAAAAAGAAAAGAAGCCAGAAAAGAAGAGGATAAGTCCACGCCGGTTTTCATGATGCTCGAATGTAGAGGGTTTTTTTTATTCTCTCCATGCTCCTTGTGAAATGTTTCATGATGTGAAAATTAAAGTTAGGAACTGGCTCTGCCTTTCTGCCACTCTCTTCTATCTGCTCGCCTAATCTAGCCAGGACCTCTCTTCCACTGAATGATTTGAAATCCCGAGCATGTGGGTACATTTAGAGATAATACTCATGAAACATATGCCTGATGCATTCTTATAAAGACTGACATCCATACAATGCAAACGTCACCTCTGTGCCACGCAGAGCGTCTGCATTATGGACCAATGCTGAGGACCTCAATGCTTCCTAGACGTGCAATATCGCGGTTACGTGCAAGAATTAAACGTTTAGATGGAAACCTTGCACCTGGCTCCAGCCATGCCTGAAGAGGTCTGACCCAAGGTACTGCTTAGTGCTTACGTGAAATTCAGAGTCGTCATAGACTTTGCATGCATATGGTTAAAAAATCTTGCAGGGGAAACCAGTCTTGCAATGAGGTCCCTTGTAAGTTAAAATGTATATATATCATTTATAGCCTTACCGATTCTGAGTACAAACACATATACAATGTAATATCCAGCAACAAGAGTTACAAAACAAACATCTTCAAGATTAAGAAAAAAAGATATTTTGCAACTTGGCGCACAGGCAACTTTCTCTCCTGCTCTCTCTCTCTCTCTCTCTCCTTAGAAAAGAAGACGCCGTTTACAACTTCTGCAGTTCGTTCATTCATCCATTCATTCACCAGACTCTTCTGTATACATGAATCTTCCTATACCCTAAGGAGGCATGTACTTAAAATGAGAAAACTGCATCTATGAATATTAACCCTGTTTAATTTTCACCAAGAGATTAATATTGTTCCTTTATGGGGGAAAAAAAATCCAGTATCTTCCAAATTAATACTGAACTAAATAAAGATGAGGACGATTTAAATAGCATGAGTTTCTTTAAACTTGTAATTGCATCACAGCGAGCGGTACACAACCTATGATAACAGGTTAAATATTTGCATGCTTCTAACGCTGTATAGTTTATACACCCTTCTGTGATGCATGCATATACAAAATATATGCTGGCAGCTACCAAACTAAGCATGCTTGTGTTTATTTATGTAGCTATCACCATTTCACTATCCCATTTTCATTCATGCTCTGGCTAAAGACCGGGTTGCTACCTTACCTGTAGATTCTAAAAAGTTCAAATTTGCTGGCTTCTGTTCCTCTCTCTCTCTCTTCCTGTCTGTACCTTCTACATTCGGTTCTTTATTGAAATTCATTCAGGGTCCTCAATCGATCTCTGTTCCTGATTCCTGCCTTTTTGTACAAAAGCGAATTACGCCTCTTACATTTAAATCTATTTTCTCATTAAAATGAAGAGTGGTATTACAGCTCCTCAGCAGATAACCACAGAGCTACAATCAAGGAACAATTATCAGCCCATAAGTGGGATTTCCCGCACACCATCTAAAACTCAAATGAAGAACACTTCAGGAAGAAGACAGCTTCCAGACAAGACTGCTGCCAGCTCTAAGACAATTAGAATATTGTATTGTCCAGTTTTTTTGTTTTTTTGGGAGGGGGGCGGGCAGAATATGTCCAATGAGTGGTAAAGCTTAATATCCATTTCTGAATAGTATCTCTTCAATTCTGTGATGTGTTAAATAAAATATAAGCCCAATGTAGCTGAGTTGTAAAAATAGGCTTGGACAAGTTCCTGGAGGAAAAGTCCATAAACCATTATTAAGGTGGAGTTGCAGAAATCCATTGCTTATCCCTGGGATAAGCAGCTTGGGATCTATCGACCTTTTGGGATCCTGCCAGGTACTTGTGAGCTGGATTGGCCACAGGTTGCTGGGGCTTGATGGACCTTTGGTCTGACCCAGTATGGCAAATCTTATTATGTTCTTAATCTGGTTTTGATATTTTGCACACAAGCAGAGTGGTAAAGGAGATTTCTCAACTCTTACTTTAAAATAGACACTTGGTCCTGAGTGAATGCCTGCAAGGATATTTTTCCATGCTTAGAGCTGCTTTGTGTCACTAATGTCAAGATAGACTGCAGTAGTTGGTGGGGGATGACTAATTGTGAAACTTGTGTATACACAGTGGACTTCACCTAATTTTCTCATGTCTATCCTTTATAAAGAAAAGGGGTGTGGCTTTTTTTGTGTCGTTTCAAGAGAGTCTTCTTTCTTTCGGTTCTTCTCAGTCAGTCACAAGTGAAGAACTTTTAAACTTTTTCTTTCTAATGCTTTACGTTGTTGGTCATCTTTCCTTCTTACTATCTTTCATCTTTGCACAAACTTTCCTCGATAAGTGATCCACTCTTCAACGAGTAGTAGTCTCTCGCTCTCTCTATCCACCTGCTCTCTGCAATGCCTCTGGCTAATTCAAGCAGCACACAAAAGAGTTGACTCAGTCCAAAAGCAGCAAATCAAGACCAACCGGAGCGAATGAAGACGAAAAAAAGAAGGAGAAAGGTTCCTCAATCCAAGGCAGGGAAGCAGTGGTACAATAATACTGTAAGAGCTCCATCATAGGGAAACAAAACAATAGCCTAAAAACCCCATGAAAAATCGGAGCTCTGATTTCTGCAAACCTCAAGTCTTTAAAAGTTTCATATTATTTTATGCTGAAATGAAAGAGCAAACAACAAGGAGCTCCAAATTCAGAATCAAACAGCAAGAGCCAAAAGAAAGTTTGGTTTCTTCGACAAACCTAATGAGACATGTAAATATGGATAAGTGAGAGAGGGTAAGCTGAAGAACTCGTTCATTTCTGCATCGTGTGCTCTTTTTCAAAATTTGTCAGCTGGACCAAGAATGAATCCCAGATAAATCGGTCTGTGCTCTCAGAAAGCCCTTTGTTTTCTTGTACAGGGACATTCTTTGGGGCTATTTTTCTGAATCTGATAATCCTGCCTTTCAAACGATCTTGTAAGGGACGTCAGTATGAGAACTGGTTTCCCTTTTTTTTTTCTTTTCAAAATCACCTTCTTAACCCAAGCCCTAGTTAGATTCTTACAGCTGTGTGCAGATTCCAAATCCTTGCTGCTTAAGATAAGCTCCGGGATAAGCCCTTTGATTCTGTAAACAAGTCGACCAAGCATGGATGAACACGAATCGGATGCCGTCTTCAGATTTAGCTGCGAGATTTCCTTAGCCACTGGCGAGGTTGGTCCAATCTGTTGGCAGGACCGGGTTTCCTAAAAGCACTAGCCTCTCCCCCCAGCCCACCTAGCTTGACATAAAAGGACTCCTAGACATATATTTTATAAACCCTCAGCCTGAAGTGCTGATTCTGTGAAAATACGTAATGTGATTATCCTCCACGCCTTTCTAGCACTGTGGCTTTCTTTTAGAAATCTGAAAGGGGATATATTCTTGTGTATTTCAGTACTGCCAGAGGCACCAAAGTAATAAACCATCAATTTGGGAACATTCTACAATAATTTAAAATTCTCCTCAACATCCACAAACTGCTCACTCTACAGCCTCCTTTAATAGGTACCATTTATATATCCGGTGGCACCTCTTTGAAACACTGGAATCAATTTGTATTAATGATCTCTTTATTCACCATTGCAAACTTCTAAATATTTAATACAGTGCAAACAGGCAATGAAATGCATCAAACTAACAGAAGGAGGTTAGTCTTAGTGCAGAATAATATGTCTCCAACTGAATCTTAAGGACCATAATTACAGAAAGGGCAAATAAATGCCACTTTAATGGACGGTTAGCTTAAAGGGCACTCGGAGCCCAGTTTCTTGTTGTACCTCCCCCACTGGGCCATCCTGTTGATAGCAGAAATTGAAAACCTGACACGGGGGGGGGAAGGCAAACCACCTTTTTAAGGACTGGAAATCAAGAAGCGCAAATGCGCTCAGCAGTCCGAGCCCATGCAGGAGACCTTCCAGCTGTGGACGGCCTTGCTCTCCCCACCTTCCAGCTGTGGACGGCCTTGCTCTCCCCACCTTCCAGCTGTGGACGGGTGCCTTTAAATGCAGCTTCAGGGAGGTGGAGTGATTAGGGCTGGAGCTGGTGATGGTGACCAAGGATGAAAGGAGAACTTCTTACAGCGGGCGATGGATGGACGGATCACTTGTAAAGCCGATTGATGGCTTTTACCTCCGGCTCTGGCTCTGTTTCCCACAGAAGAGAGGGGGGGGGGGGGCCCGGGGGCGGTGACGTCACTGCATTCCATTAACAGGCCCCGCCCTCCCTGCCTTAGAAAGCGGAGCACGTTCGAGTCCCCGGCAGCCTGAATCCTTGGGCGAGGCTGCTCTGTGAGAGGGCTCCTCATCTAACCCCCTCCGGCCGTTTCTCTTTCCGCGCCGGACGGTTCCCTAAATTCCAAATCCATGCACAAGCGGTGCCAGTATGTATTCATTTTATTTATTTACTTAGATGTGAAATGCCAACCCCCCCCCCCCCCTGTCCACGTCGAAATGCAACCCTTTAGGTTCAGGAGAAAACTATTAACCCGCCGCCTCCCTCTCTTTCCTGCGGGCTTTTTCTGGGCTCCAGGAAAAGGTACGGGGTGAGCAGGAAGGGGAAGGCAGCTCAGTGATTTCGGAAGGTTAATGGAAAGTCGTAAATATACTGACACTTTCACTTGACAGCTGTGGAGATAGGCAGGGATCGAGTTTGAATTGCATTTTAGGGGGGGGGGGGGGGGGAAGTTCCTAATTCCATAGTTATTAGCCTGCGAATCCCAAAGGTTGCACAATCGTATCTGGTTGTAATTTGTGTTTGCCTCTGCCGTGTGCCACACTAAGTCCTCGGTACTTAAACACGAACACTTAACCCTAAACGAGATAGCTGCCAGGATTAATGGAAGCGGTCTGATTTCCAAAAACCCAAGTACTGGGACTCCAGACAGCGTCACTGTCCGAGCGAACCCACTCTTCCAATAAAGATGCGAGGACAGGTAAAGACGGGCACATCTGGTTTCCTATTTGGGACTTTCAGAACATGCAGATGATCAGTGATCCTGCCGGTCCCTGAAAAAAAAACCCCCCACAAAAAAGCATAAATGTAGTGTCCGGACCGCCAGAAATAACTAGACCGAGTAATGGGTCCATTTCCATATCAAAGGTAAAGAGAGGCCTAGATGTTAAAGAAAAAAAAAGTTGTTTTTGTTTTGATCAGTCTAATGAGAAAAGTTTAAATGAGGCCTTAGTTCTCGGACTCCTCTGTCTGGTGAGAACAGATGGCAGCAGGCGCGACAATTTCCAGGCAACAAGGAACAAGAGCTTCGTTTTACAAATTCTCCAGATCTTGACTAAAATATGAGACAAATGATCTCTGGATTTGTCACCCCTAACTCCAATAGAATGGAAGCTCGTGGGAAAGCTATGAGCTTTCTTGAACAGTGAATTTTGTTGAGGCTCCTGTTTTTAAAGCAAAATGTGGCATGATGATTACATAAAGAATAGGACCAAAATGACTCACGTTAGTTATTGCATCAAAGGAACCCAGAATTGGAATAAGCAATCTCGAAAGCTGGCTAAAACAGGACTGGGTGAGGACTGAGGTATCCACTTCTGTTCAACCCAGCCCTTTCTGAAACGCCTGGAGCAGGTTAAGGGAGTTTGGCTTGTTGACACTTCACGCCACCTTCACTCCAGGCTCGGTTCTGGCTACTGGACATGAGAGATACGAGCCCTGCTTCATTAAAATGCAATCAAGATGCCTTGGCATCTCCATTCGCCGCTGAACAATGGCTTCCCTGATTGGCAAGCCACTCCATCCTCTGTGTTTATCATTAATTCTCTTACTGAGATGGAAACTCTACAGTAACATCTGTCATTATAATTAAAGCAGCGATATATCCATCGAGTAGTAACAAATTCCCTTTTACAACCTAAACTACACAAACTATTAAATATAAAAGCCCACAGGAGACCAATTAAAAATATCACAGTGTCCATCTGTCCGTTTTTCATCCACTAACCTCATGCAACTGGAAACATTTGAAATTTGCAAGACCAGCAAAGGAATGATGCCGTGGTTATAAAGTTTATTTTTGTTAAATGCAAATTTTAGAATTATAACTCTCTTCTGGTTTGGCGTGATTTTAATTCGAATTCCGTAACGTCGAATTTGGATGACTTGATTTGAAGTTCTGGCAAAAACCTACGTTTGTGAGTGAACTATTTTGCTTAGTTTAAGTGACGGAATGAGAGGTTTGCTGGGTGACAAAAAAGGAATTTACCCGAAAATGTTAATCCTGAAGTTGAAGGCATGGAATGGAAAAGGGGACGAGACAAGTTCAGAAGCAAATTAGCAAAAGGCGGTGATTTAAAATCCATTTTATGTATCTTTAACCTAAGAAAATGATATTCATGACCAACAAGCCCTGAATTGTATTCCCCCGGGAACAGTCTCATAATCAGGCCATTAGTCATTCTCGACAAGTTTCAGCCCGATCTGTAAACAACTTTATTTGGACCCGTTTGCAGATCCCGAGTGTCACCGGAGTGGGAAGAGATGCAGTGCAGCTCGTGACTTGTAACCTTTGTGGGCTTTCTCCTCCACCTCGCGCAGTCCTCTCTCTCTCTCTCTCTATAAAAAAGGGAATGCAGCCGCCTAACAGCACTTGCGCAATAAACCCAGACCATAAGATGCTTCAAAAGGCAACACTTACATTAACCTTCCGAGTGGTAAATCATCGCAGAGCTACTTGAGGGTTTTTAGGAAAGTGCAGCTGGGAGTTTTACACCAGCTAAAGTAGGAAAAGGCAGACTCGCTTAGCAGAAACAGCCTTTACTAGACACAGTAAATGAAGCATTAGATAAAGTGAGAAGATGGTTACAAAGCTGTATATATTAAAATTCAAATACAGTCTTCACACTTCACAAAGGAATGCAGTCATCAGACTTCTATTAATAGCCCGAGCTGCTATCTTGCTGCAATTGTTTTTTTTTTTTGTTTTTTTTATCATGCATTTTTTGTAAAGACAAAGGCGAATCGCCTGCGCTCGGTTTGTAGGCGCGGATCTCATTGCACGGTACTCTGGGCTCTGATCCAGGCAGCAGGGCAGGGTGAGGGGGTCTCCTGGTGGCCGGGATGCCCTGGGGGAATGGAGGTCCCACTCGGGGGACTTTGCAAAAAGGGATGGGGGTGGGTGGCAGGCTCCGTGCGATCCCTGGGGGTGGGGGACCCGGGAGCTGTCCGACGGCCCTGGGTGCTGAAAGCTGCAAACTCCGCGGTGCAGGAAATCAACAGCTTCCCCCCCCCCCCCCCCCAAGACTCCACCGGGACAAGGGGAAGCGTGGGATCGCCATAGGGGGGGTCGCTTTTTTTTTTGCAAAAGAAAGATAAGGGACAAACTAAGCCCCCGCCGCCAGCCCTCTCCTCCCTCACCGTCCCCGGCGCAGCCCGGATCAGGCTGGAGTAGTGTTGGAAAGGGCTCTTTCCATCACGTGAAGACGGTGGCGGCGCCGGGGTCCGTTCGGCACAGAGAGACGATGAACCCCCATCTGGGAAGTTTCACAGGCTGAGGTTCTCGGGGCTGCAGGGGTAGAGTCCGCCGCCCTTTCCCCCCACCCCGAGCCCCTTCCTTCCCATCCCTCTCTCTCCCCCCCCCCCTGCCGCAGTCCCCCCCAACCAGCAAACGCGGTAGCTCCCAACACATCTGGAAGTCCCAGACTCGGTATCTGCCCCAAGAAACCCGGGCAGGGAGGACTGGAACCGAGGAAGCAAAAAAAAAAGGCAAGAGGGAGCTGCAAATCAAATCAGCGGAGCAGCCGCGGGGGCTGAGGACTGCGGCAGGGGCTTGCGCTCTCGCCCTTCGACCCACCTCCCCCCCCCCGGGCTCCTTCTCGCCTACCTGGGTCGGAGCTGAGAAGATCCCGCCGCTCCCCCGGCGCCAGCCCGAGGACGCACGGCTCCCGTCGCCGCTCCGCTAAGGGCAGCCGGCGGCGGCCAGAGCCCCAGCCCCGGTCTGCGCTCGGCCCGGGAGAGGAGGGCTGCGGCTCCTCACTGCGTCAGGGCGGGCGGCCGAGAGCTCCATGCGGCGGGAGCCGAAGGCCGGGGCTCCTTCAGTGCAGCGCGACGCCGGGCTCCGTCCAGCGCCGGCGGCGCCTTTCCCGTGGCAGCGCTGAGGTGGCGGCGCATTCTCCGCCAGCCCGGCGGAAGGCTCAGCGCGGGAGTCGGGGAGGGGGGGTGGAAGCCGAGCGGAGGCAGCAGGTTGATCCAATGGAGCCGAGGGGTGAAGTTAAAGCGAGAGTGGAAGGGACTGAGCAAATAGCCCCTGCAGTGAGAGAGGTCCCTCCGCCTCCTCTCCCCCCCCCCCCCCTCTCTCTCTCTCTCGCTCTCTCCCTCTCTCCTAAAGATTCACAAAAGATTGCCTCCCTATTACACTTGGGTGGGAGCTCTCCTTCACCCACACTATTACAGCCATAACTTTTCCTCGGCTGCGCTTTACGGAAACAACAGGCAGTAAAGTTGATTTTTCTAACGAGGTAGTGTATTTCTTCTCTGCTGTAATGAAAAACATATATAAAAGCCTAACTCCCTGAAAAAAAAAAAAAAAGAAATGGTATGTCACAGCGTTCAATATCGTTTGGAGATGGATGTCATCCATTTTAATATCACACCGAACTTTTCTGACTTTAAACTTTGTTTTGAACTAAAGTTAGGTTGCCCTATGGGCTGGAGTTTCTTAACCATGAGGTCTTTTGTTAGGAAAATGCCCAGATGAATTCTACTTGATTAACAAATGAAGTCGTAGGTTATCTGCAGTAAAACATTGAAATAACCCGTTTTGCAAGGGGTAAAAACCAAGTAATTAGATAGATCACGCGAGCAAGGCTTAAGAGAATAATAGCTACGAATTAATTTTTCCTGGGAAAATGGAATTAGTTCAAGCGAGATGAAACGGTCACTCGATGAATTCATCTGAAAAAAACCCACACAAGAGGTATTCATGTGGAGCAAACTAGAGGGGATTACACGGACAGACGGACAGACGGACGGACAGCCAGCGTCCTAAGAAGGGAGCGGAGTTGGCTGGGCTCCTCCTCACTGCCGAGATCCCGCTCCAGATTCATGGGCTGCCTGCCGCTGCTAGAGGTCATTAAGGAAATTGCTTCGGATTTTATAGCCTTTTAAAACCTACAGCGTAATTTGAGTGGAGCTGTGGCTTCGGAAGAAGGCAGGGGCTGCTGGAGGGGGCCCCCTTTTCTCTCCACGAAGACAGCGGACAGGTGGGGAGAGAAGGTTTTCCCTTCCGCACGTCCGTCTGCGAGCAAATCTCAGTCTCTGCCAGGCACTCACAGCCTTTGCAGAAGCAAGACGTGGAAACACAGAAACCTGCACCCCAAATCCCCCCCCCCCCCAACTTATTTGCCCCTGTGCTGTGTGTGAGAGAGAGAGAGAGAGAGAGAGTTTCCGGAGGAAAACCTGAAGCGCGGGGATTCCTATTTCAGACAGGTCTAGGAGGGGGGACATGAAAGGCGATGCGTTCCCATCCTCCAGTTCCCTGTTAGGTACTGGTAAACGGGGAAGGGAGAAGAAAGAGCTGAGGAATTAAGGGCTTCAGCCATTCTTGGTCTTTTGGCAAATAAGTACTGGGGCAGGGAATCCTATGAGATCCAATTCATCTTTAGGATGCGGTTTCTCATCTCTCTTTCTCCGGGTTTTCTCCGTTTCCCCTTGGGAAATGCACTTTAAAATCATTAAAAAAAATGAGAGAGAGACTAACCCTGTATGAAGAAGAGACAGGGCTAGGGGGGGGGGGGGGGGGAGCAGAGCCTTCAGCCTGGCCTGGCAGCCTTCCTTCCGTTCCAGGAATTGCCACCTTCCGTCATTCTGAGCAGACAGAAAGGATCCCGAAGGGACCCATCCTACCCGACTTATCAGGCAATTAAGAAACTTCATGAAAGCGAAAGCTGAAGAAATCGCTCGTCACCATCTCCCAGGGCGCCTTGATCCAGGGTTTCCAAGGCAAGCATTGCACGTTGGCTCTCGATGGACCAGGAGCCCAGAAAGTGCTTGGTGCTCATTTTTTGTTTAGCTTATGTCTTTGTTCAGAGGATTCACACTTCAGAAACAAAACGTGCAACCGTGGGCTGGCCTGGCACTTATCGAATTACACAAACACATCTGCACAAAGAGAAGAAGCAGGAAAGAGTTGCTACCGTCGCCGTTGGGTTCAAGGCGTCAGGCATTGGAAATAAAGTGACTATCCCAAGGTTTCCGGGATAGTCAGGGGTGGGGGCAGAAAGTATTTGAACTTACCTGGGAGGAGCTCCCCTCTTCAAGAGCAATACTCCGGCTCTTAGACCAGTGGTTCCCCAACCTATCCTGGGGTTTTCAGGTTATCCGCATGCAATGAATATATACATAAGGTAGATCTGCACGCACTGTCTCCATTGCATACAAATTATATATCCTGCATATTCATTGTGGATATCCTGAATGGCTGGGGGTTTCCCAGCACAGGTTGGGGAACCTCTGTCAGACTTTACCTCCTGTTCTTCTCTACTTGTATGTTATTAGTTGGGTGCATATTAAGTGATAAAACTATCAATAGGAACAACAGTAAGGCAGATATTATGAATAATCCATCTGGCTAAGAATATATCTTTTGAAATGGCATAAACAACTGATATTTGCTCTAACACTGATTAAAATGTACAGGTAACTTCTGGTTCAATTTTAACAATTCTTTGTGTTTTATCTGTTTAGAAATTAATGATGTGGAATACATACTTTTTTTTTTTTTAATAGTGTCCAAAATGCACCCAAACCATTTCAACGTATCAGCTCCGCTCTTTAAATCTGGTTTATGATGCTCTTCTGCACTGCTGTCTCAGGGAAGACAGAGAGCAAATGGGCAAGCAGAAATGATGAATACTGTAATTTCATTTCTTTCTGCCATATTAAAAATGCAACCCTCAAATGAAGCAAAACTGATTAGGAAGACAGGCTTGGAGGAATTCGCGTTGGAAGACACCCAAATGAAAGCTGGGAACCAGGATTGATTGTTGTTAAGACAAGCCCCTTATAGGGAGACGTTCAGACAACCCACATGCATGAACATAAGGAAATCATTAGACATTGGTGGACCTGATATCTGTTTGTGAAATTGGCAGTAGATGATGCAATCTGTTTCCAAAGTCTGATGTGTCGCTGGTTTTCTGGCTCCTTCCTCCCCCTTTTCCAGTCCCGTCCCCCCCCTCCCCCCCATCCCTGTTGAGAGGTCTGCTCACAGCATGGCTTCTTGGTACTTCCAGCCGTGATTTAGCATCTCTACATAATTTATGTGGCATCTAAAATATTGGCTTGGACTGGTACAAAGGCCGCTTGTAAATACCACTCCCAGGGCTGCAGCTGCAGCTGAACAGAGGCCAGGGGTGAGGGCGGACAGGTCATTGACCTTCTTCTACTTTGCTCCTCAACTGCCGAGCGGTGTGACAGATTCATTAGTTCGGGTAAAGCAGGACTAAGCGGTTAAAATAGATCATTTTCATAGCGGTGTCTAAGGCTGTAAATCTGTGCCTGTTCTCTTAAACAGCCTCAGCAAAACCTAGGAGGAAGTGACTTCAGGACCCAACCGCCCTCTATTTATAGAAATTCAAAACTGGCTGCTAGAAAGCACTCTTCATTTTAGATGGTGGCAGTCGTGGCATACGAAATATAAAAAGTTACTTATAGTGGCTCCAGTAAAAGCATGAGCCCATGTCAGTGAAGAACTGACAGGAGCCATCTGGTTTCTCAAACAGCATTGACCATTGTAACAGTAGCTGGAAACTGGTTTTAGTTAAACATTTCCTATGCTCCTTTGTTTTATTCTCCTTCTTGCCTCCTTTTTCTATGTTATCATCCTCTATCTTCAACCCCTCTCTCTCCCCCCCCCCCCCCCCCCCCCCCTAAGTCTGCACCTGGTCAGCTCTGAGAACAGGCACCAGAACAAGGACTGGAGAATCCCTAATCTGAGGTGCATCCTGGCTCCCCTGTTTGGTGACCTGCAGGGGTTGCCATGGTAACGGCAGCCATCTTCCCTTCCCTCCTGGGGCCTTAGTGCACCTCTTCCATGGCTCATCCCGGCCTGACCAGCTCTGACAGCTCAGGGCACAGCTCCTGAGCCATGGGGCCTGCCACTCTGCTGCTACCTTACCAAAGAAATGAAGAAGGAATAACAGCTGCTTCAGTCACAGCCTGTCAGTGCCTCAATTTCTTTCAGATGTATTAGATCAGGCTGATTTTCATAAATGGGGAAATTCACAGGCAAAACTTAAATTATAGAGATGACTTGGAAGAGGCCACATATACCAGCATACGTTTTAGGAAAACTCCTCTTTCTATATCCCTATCACAGAGAAGATGAATACTTTGGGCAAACTGGAAATGGGAAAAAAAATGAATAGCACGTAAAATGCAAAGCACATTTGTACGGAAATCAATTGCCTTCAGAAAAAGAAAAGAAGACAGAGTTTTGAATAAATACTTCATTCATTTTTAGGAGCATCCTTGGGAAGTTTGGATCTGGGGCCTCATTTTTCTAGTTCCCCAGTATAGTGAGAATTTCCCAAAAAGTAGAGTTCTCTGTGTTCCTGATTTCACCTGGAGGAACAGGAAGCCATAGATTCAGGAGATTTGTAAATAGTTACCCCCTCACCCCTCCTCATCAATGCTTCCATCATCGTTTTGGAAACTGTGGGTTGAATTTTTAAAATATTCTATCTGTAAAAATTAGCATATATGCATGCAAGTAATATCTACTCATGTATTTTATGAAAGTTGAATGTTTATGTGCATTTTCACTTTCATGTACACATATATGTGCATATAAATGGATGGCCTAGGGGCCTTCTTGAGTGGGGCTAACACTTATGCACATAAATTCTGTTCTTTTACTAATTATTTAGATCAAGTGTTCTGATTTGTTCCATGTAAACTGCCCCCGGCAGCTTTGTTCTTTTACTATTTATTTAGATCAAGTGTTCTGATTTGTTCCAAGATTTGTTCCATGTAAACTGCCCCCGGCAGTAGTTCTTACTGTTATTTGTAAACCGGAGTGATATGTATTGTATACAGGAACTCCCGGTATATAAAAACTATAAATAAATAAATAAATTTTAAGACCCACATGTATATTTGCCAGCTTATTTATGTATTTTTACATCTGCTAATAATCTGGCTTAAGTGATATTAAATGTGTTTGCTGTGCACTATTGGCTGGGTGGGAGGACTGGGTGAACTGGGGCAGTTCAGGCTGAAGAATCAGGAGGGTTTCGATGACCTGGAGAAGGACTGAGTGAAGTGGTGGACTAATTGATAAAACTGGTCATTTCTTTGACAAGCACATGTTTTAAAATACAGCAATTTATGCGCTTAAATCCTGATATATGCAAATAAATCCTACTTAATTTTGCACATAAAATACATACATGTATATTTTTAAAATAGGTAGGAAAAGTATGCATGTTCAATACACTGATATGCATTCTTTCAAAACATTGCATGTATTCATATGTAAGCCTACATACGTGTGTATGTTGTGGGATGGAGATAACGTGTATTTTATAAGATGTGTATATATCAAATGTGCAGGTTATAAAATACTTGCATAGATCTGCCCGTAGCCATATATGTGCATGTATACCACTGTCCACATTTGTTTGAAAGTTAAGCGCCGGGTATGCAATTTTTTTTTAACACTAATTAGCACAGTTCCATACACAATATATGACTCAGTTACTTATCACCACAAAGTGGGTGGAGTAGGTAGTGTCAACCATACATACTATGTCTTCCATGCATCCACCACCCATTCAATGAAGGAATATTTTCTGATGTTGCCTCCAAATCTCTGTCCTTGGAACCTCTCAACTTCGAGAGCCATCTACATTAGCTGAGATTCCTGTTTTTCACTTCTGTGCAGTGGTGCGTAAAGAAAGGAAGCTAGCTTATATCTGAAAATGACTAAGATTTCTAAAAGCTGAAGAAGACTTTGTCTAGAAAAGTACAGAGAAGAAAGGAGATCTCTCCAAGATCCACCCTGATCTTGACAATGGTGATCACAACCAGGGCATTCATGTGGCAGCAGTTATACAGGACCAATCTCAGGGGCTGCAGACAGGAGTAGCCTAGTGGTTAGAGCAGCAGGCTATGAACCAGGATTCAAATCCCTCTACAGATCCTTGTAACCTTGGGTAAGTTTCTTCACCCTCCATTGCCTCAAGTACAAACCTAGTTTGTTTGTAAGCCTTGCTGTAGTTACACAATGTTAGGTTCCATATTAGGAGCTACCACCCAGGAAAGAGATCTAGGCATCATAGTGGATAATATATTGAAATTGTCAGCTCAGTGTACTGTGGCAGCCAAAAAAGCAAATAGAGTATTAGGAATTATTAGGAAGGAAATGGCAAATAAAACAGTGGATGTCATAATGGCTCTGTATCTCTCCATGATGAGACCATACCTTGAACAATGTGTGCAATTCTGGTTGCCACATCTCCAAAAAGATATAGTTGCACTGGAGAAAGTACAGAGAAGGGCAACCAAAATGATAAAGGGCATGGAACTGCTCCCCTGTGAGGAAAGGTTAAAGAGGTTAGGGCTGTTCATCTTGGAGAAGAGATGGCTTAGGGGGGATATGAGAGAGGTCTACAAAATCATGAAAGGACTTGAACAGGTAAATGTGAATCAGTTATTTACTCTTTCAAATAATAGATTAACTAGAGTGTAGGCATGAAGTTAGCAAGTAGCACATTTAAAACAAATCAGAGAAAATTATTTCACTTAATGCACAGCTAAGCTCTAGAATTCATTGCAGTTAGTATAGCTGGGTTTAAAAAAGGTTTGGATAAGTTCCTGGAAGAGAAATCCATAAACTGCTATTAATCAATATGGAATAGCCATTGCTTGTTTCAAGCATTAGTAGCTTGGGATCTTTTTAATGTTTGGGTATTAGTCAGGTACTTGTGACTTAAATTGGGCACTGTTGGAGATGGGATGCTGGGCTTGATGGACCCTTGGTCTGACCCAGTATGGCAACTTCTTGTATTCTTATGATAGGGAAATGCCTACAGTACCTGAACGTAATCCACTATGAAGTGCTGAAAAATAGAATATAAATAACATCTAGTAGTACTATAGAAATGATAAGAAGGTGGGAAAAAGAACCAATATTTATTTATTTATTTATTTATTTAAATGCTTTTAAAATATACCGACATTCATAGGACATATCATGCCGGTTCACAATCAACATTGTAAAGGAGGAAGAGGAAATTACAAATAACAGGGAGGGGGGAGGTGGAGCAGTGAAGGAAAAAGGAGAGGATGGGGGTCAGGTGACAGTAAGCGCAGAAGTTGCGGGAAGGAGAAAGGTAGTGAAGTGCTAGGGGAGAGAGAAATTGATAGGAACTGTGTTAAAAAAAAACTGAGAATAAAAAATTAACAAATTTACAAAATCAGGAATTCCCTAGGATGCATCAACGGATTAGAAGGGGTAAGGGAATTGGAAGTGGCAGTGGAGGGGGTTTAGGTCTGATTGGAGTCAGGGTATGCTTGTAAGAAGAGCCAGGTTTTGATGCCTTTTTTGAAGTTGGGTAAGGAAGGTTCAAGGCGGAGATACGTGGGAAGAGAATTCCAGAGGGAGGGGCCGGCTATGGTAAAGGCTCTCTCTCTGGTATACAGTGTATCTATAAAATACATAACAATAATAAAGAAGAAAACGCTAGAACATGAAAGAAATTAGATTGGTGCTGTGTCCAGCCCTAGAAAGGTAACTGCATGGTATTATCAGTCAGACCAACCAGCAGGTACCTCCTGGCAAAAACTGAGCTTCCAGTTTCCATATCCGCCCTCTTACCAGTTTCCATATCCGCCCTCTTCCAGTTTCCATATCCGTCCCAGTTTCCATATCCGCCCTCTTACCCATCACCTTGTGAATAGTTAAAGAACATATTGTGAATAGTTAAAGAACCTACTTTCCTTCTACCCGCACAAGAATTACCTCCTCTTACCCCCCCTTTCCCCTATTACCTTTTCCCCTCTACTCTCCTTAAGAGTTTATCAAGTAATCACCTGATAAACCACCTATCCCAAGTTGAACAGCTGTCATATTGTTTATCTATTCTAATTTATAGTAAAGCTAAATACTGTTTATCTATGCTTATCTACTCTAAATTATTGTAAAGCCTGTTGCTACGTTACGTTACATTGTGAACCGGGGTGATGTTTTTAACGTGCCCCGGTATATAAAAAACTCTTAAATAAATAAATAAATAGGTACTGATGATCGGGAATTACGTAAACAGTTGGTTAATTCACAGGCAGAGGTGAACAGGCTTTCTAAAGTCCAGGTGACAGCGTGGAAGTTAGGAAGGTAGAGTTCATGCAACTACAGTCCATAAAGAGCTCAGCCTCACTGGGGTTCCACTACAGAAATGTTCCTTAACCACTTGAAAGTTGTATTTTAATTTCTGAGCAGCTCAGCCACCTCTGCCTTTATCTGCCATTCCTGCAGGAACATCCATCACTCTGATGTGAAGTGTTGCCCACTGTCCTCGGTACCCACGTTAATAGTTTGCATTACTCAATGGTAGTAGTAATCTCAATAAATTGCCTTTAGTAACTGCAGCTTTCTATTGATATGAAAGCTTAGTATAATAAACATGTTTGTTACCCAAATGTTTGTCTATTGTATCCGGAGAGCCTGACTTCTGTATGTTTGGTACATCTCTGTGTGAACAGGGGCTCGTAGTGAATGGGAAATTATTGTTAATTATAGAGATTATTCAGACTTCTTCTATGCAAGTCTTTATTCTTTATTCCATAGTATTATTTCAAAATCATTTTGAAGCCAAGGAGCATTAGATATTATTAGAGATTAAATATATCTTTAGCGCCTCCATTTCTACACTTGCCAGATATCCTTGCCAGCTCTGTGCTTACCTCATAGAAACAGCTAGAAAAAAAAAAACAAGTGTTTATTGTAAATGAAGCCTCATTCCATTTTTTTTAAAGAATATATTGTATTTAATATACAAGTACTGTATTTGTATTAGCAATATGTAATGACTTGTCTATTGTAATCAAGTCATTTCTAAGTGGTGCACTACATCATTGTCAAATGTCTAAATGCCTTCTTCACACCTGGCATCGTCAGTCTCTGCAATTATTTTAAATCTTTCTGTATGGAAGAACAGACACTTTTCCTTTCTCACACACCTCTGGCTCTGTGTATAATAACAAGATCTAAATGGTACCACTGTGGCAATTCATCAGGATTTGATTCACAGTGTGGTTAATCTAATTAACATGTTCGGTTCTGCCTCCGCAGCATAGGTATATGTTTCTTTCTTACACTGCCACCTGCGTCAACTCAACATATTGCTTAGCTTAGAGTCTCTGCAGACATGGAGTGCTTTTTCCTGATTGGTTATTTTTTAAATTATTCCAAGCTCCCTATTGGAATCTATTCCTGTTTGCTTTCTCACTCTGTCTGTCTATGCTCTCTTGCTTTTTCCTATTGGTCCTTTGCTCCTAGGGATGCCTGGGAGAGTTTACTTCCTGAAGAGATTTCAGTTGGGAAAAATCTCTTGGCAAACAGACAGCTCTCCTATGTCATCTTCAGGTTCCCAGAAGCATCACGCTTTTCACCTTTATCTATTTCCCATCTGCTGCTAGATCCTGTTGTATTCTAGTAGTTGTGGCTTCTTCTACAGCTGCAGTTGTCTGCCTATGACTGAATTTTCAGAGATGCTCATCACAGCTGTACCAGGTTTTGCTATCTCTGCAGCTAGCCTCGATACCATGCCATTTGCAGTGAGTGCTAAAGTGTTTAAGTGTTTATCATTCAATAAATGTTTGGTATTAAGAACTGAGTTTTCTCTGATCTTTGGAAACCGAGGAAGGAAAATAGGTTTAGCAACTCAAGCAGAGGCATATGAATTGTGAGAACAGTACATTTTTTTTTCTGCCATTACATATCTCATTTGAGGAAGAGAATGAGACCTCATGTTCTCACTTTTCCTCTTCACTTTGTACTTGCAAAAATGGATGGCCTCACTGCACAGAGACTTGCAAAAAATAACTCGCATACACCATAGATATTATAGTTCTTGATTCTTGCCTTCAGATATTGCATAATATTAGTAAGGAGCCAATGTACCAAGTCATGGTAAAATCATCCCTTAATGTGTATTCATAGTCAATTTTACCACGGGTGTTATCTCCTGGAAAACACCATGCTAAATATCCAATGTACTAAGGGGTATTGAACCTGGTGTTTTGCCAGAGATGACACCAATGCGTTACCATCACCATTAATGCATCAGCATTAGGCTCCAGGGGCTAATGCAAAAACTTAACTACATCTTGGGGAGTTTTTGCATTACCATTGAGGTTAGCATAAAATGTGTTGCTCAGTGTGACTCGTGTTAATCCCATTTTAATATTAATGAGCTGATTTGCATGCATTTCCAAGCAGTGCAGCTTATTGATACTATTGCTTAGTCTGCATGAATGTTAATGTGGACTAATCTACAGGTGCAGTAAGGCTAATGCAGCATTAATGTGCATTAAATATATGTTAATATCCCTTAACACACTTTAGTACATTGGCCCCTAAATTTGATACAATGTTCAAACATAGAAAAAAGAAGTTTGAGTTGGTGAAAATAATTCTAATAAATTGAGATTTTACTTTCTGTTCTAAATTAATCCAAAGTGAATTAGATCAGGAATATATTTCAGAATAATTGGAAAAGTCTTCTTAAACACATATCAGCACAGATGATAGTCTGCCTACACTTTTGGTGCTGATACCTGGAAATGTAATTTGTGGGGCCACGAAAGCAGTTTTCTGCTTGGAGACAGAATAGTTGTGAATAATTGTATTCCTTGTTGCCTTCCCCCTGAGCTACTGGACGGGAACTATCAGAGAGGCCACCAGTGTAAATGATTGAATACAAAGAACCTTTGGTCTCCTTTAACCCAATGACTTCTATGAAGGCTGTGATAATTTGCTTCAAGAGCTGAACCAGTCATCAACCCAACAAATATCGCACAAACTGCCCTTTCTAGATATGTTAGAAAGAGCTGCACGAGAAGCCCTTACATTCTGATCTTGGAGCACACTCAGATTAGACTCTAATAGTGTGGAAATCTCCTATTTTATTTGTAACTTGTACTTACGTGGCACTGAAGTCAAATAGTTTCATATTATATTTCACAAGGGAAATAACATCTTTCTTTTTGCAACATAGGTTTACTTTGTAGGTGTGACCTCTAAAAAAACATTGTGCATAGGACTTATTTGATCTGTATATACTGCATAATATCTGTACCACAGAAGATGTTTGAATCGAATATGATATCTCCCTGCATATAACATGACATTTCTTCTACTGTGTGGAAGATCTTTTCACACAGTATGCAAGATCTTTGTATATAATCACATTGTGCAGTACATGAAATTTCTTCAGTATATCATATCTTGCACATAGCATCTCGGAAGGATAATTTTGCCTATGCACTCCCTTTATATATAAGATCACTATGAATGTAATGTACATATTTATACATTTTTTTTGTACCTGATTTTTCTTTATGAATTCTCTCTCTTCCAGCCATTGATCCCTTGTGCTGATTGCAGAAGTATCTGCTAGTATCTTCTGCTAGGTTTCCTTTGTGATTTAGCATGCTTTGAAATCTGTAACTGTAGCACTGCTCTGACTAACAATGACCCTTAGTCACCTCCCCAGGGATGGCGGCAGAAACATCTCAATTCTGCTCACTCAGTAAGGTAAGATTTATTTCCATAATGCAATCTTCTCAAGAGGACTCTTCTTCTCTCTTTTTTTTTTTTTTCTGGTAGAGATTAGTGGGAGATTAAAATACCCCCAAACTGGATCTATGTTCAGATACTGTGTGGCTTGTCATAGTTTGACATATATCTCTCAGATGTGCAATAAATTATATCTCTGTGACATCCAGTCAGTATTTCTATTACTGTAAGATCATTCCCAGGGTACCTGTGCAATCCAAGCATCAACAGATACAGATACAGTCACATTCTGCGGTACCTAAAACTTTGACAAAGAATTATATATTTTGGCTGGATGCTAAAAATAGAAAGTTGAAGTAGGAGCTCTTCATTCTGACTGGTCATGGAAGACCACCGCAGTGAACAAATCACAATAAACCAGGTTTCCTACTATCTTTTTTTTTTTTTTTCAATTAGAAAAAGACTTATGATAGCAACAATAACCTGTAGGTCAGATATTTCCTATTCATTAATGAATGGCTGAGGTAAAGCCCCAAGGCAAAGCTCCATCAGCCGGTCACAATTTGCCAGGAACTGTCCTTTCGACCATTACTGCTTATCAGTGTTTGGAGCAGTGCAATTTTCTTCCAGAAATCATATACTCATGCTAAAAAACAGAATGCAATCTCATAATGGGTGAGAGGAAAACCAAGCTGGCTTAGGAGAAATAATGTTGATTGAAAATGCAAGCATTTATGAATCACTAAATTACCACTTATTGAAACATACAAAAATGCATGCTAAGGAAAGATCATGCAAATAATTTACAGAAAGTCATGAGTGAAAATACGCACAGCTATGATGGGGTGACCACCTGACATTACTATCTGTATTTAATTCATGAACTGTCCTTTCAGGGTTTGCTCATTCCTGCTAGAAGCCACCATATTAAAGGCTATAGATAGATTGATCGATAGATATAGCCTTCTTGGTTTTGCATGTACAGAGCAGATATTATGTGTTCTGCTTTACATCTTCAGTATAATGCTGGCATTTTATTACTGAGGTGCTTTGAATCAATACAGTATGCACGGCTATGCAATGATGAAATGTCAGCAATGAACATGGCCTACAGGTATTTTTCCTTCAAGAAAAGCTCTTATGAGTTTATATAGGGGAGGTTGATGAAGCATGACAGGAGATATGATAAGATGCTTGGAGAAAATAGCATGGTAGAGTGCACAAGTATTAGATTTAAAGTATACCTTAAGTTTCACAGAGTTAGTGAAAGGACCTCAGGATTAGGTTAAGAACAGTACTTACAAGAGAGAGTGTCAGATTAGGAGACTTGCTTGGGTACTGAATTAAAATGAATGTGGTTTTGGAATCAAAATTCTACCTATACATGGCAACAAGGCTGTTTTTTTCTCTCCTCTGTCTGGGTGTTGAGGGTTGGTGACCATGGATCCATCACAATACCTGTTCTCTTGGCTGAATATTCAAGAGTTTTGCCATTGGCTTCTACAGCCCATATTTGCCTGCTCATCCCCATCGAGGTACTAACCAGGCCTGATCCTGCCTAGCTTCCAAGATCTTACAAGTTTTGGCTCGTCATGGGCCGGGGTCATTGAGGTAGCAATAAGAATAGTAGTGATATGACCTGAAATAAGAAAAAGGTTAAACTTTGCTTTGTTTACAGAGCAATAAAGCAGTGGCACTGGATAAATTCTTCTAAAGATCAACGTGCTTATTTTTCAACTATCCTGCTTCCTCTTTTTATCTTACTTCTAACCCCAATTTTTGTTTTTCTTAATACACTTCATTTCTTCTTCATTGTGAGGGAAATAAAACCTATACTCATTTTAGTAGGGCAAATCCCTTGTTTTTAAAAATATTCATCCCCGAGGTGACTCTTTCAGTTCTTCATGCTATTCTTATTCTTTGAAGGTAATTTTCAAAACATAAGAAATTGCCATGCTGGGTCAGACCGAGGGTCCATCAAGCCCAGCATCCTGTTTCCCAACAGAGGCCAAACCAGCCCACAAGAACCTGGCAAGAACAGCCCACGTACAGCTAAAAACTTTGTCCTGAATTTTCAAAGTGGATCCATGAGCATCAATTTTCTTTGAAAATTTGCGGGTCTCTCCCGCCACACATGTGAGCATACAAATTGTTGTGATTCTGCTCATGGGACAGGTCCATAAGTGGCTCACTCACCTCCCAACTTCCTGGATGCTGCCGACTCCTGATGCTGATGGACATCGCTTCTGTCTCCTGGCGCGGCCTTGCCTCTCTGCGTGGCTTCACCCAATGCCATTTCTGCCATCTCTTGGCCTGGAATGCTGTCACCATGGCTCCTGCTTCTGCTGGTGTGCCTAAGGCACGTGTATCCCATGGCGGGAAAAGCCCGCAACATCCTCAGATGACATCATCTCCTGATAGCCCTATAAATGGGCTCCTCAGTCAGTTCTTTAGTGCCTTCATAATGGTTTGCTATCACCTTCAAGGTCCTCCATGTTTTTTGTTCCATGATCCTGGTCTTCGGGCTCCGTTGGTCTCATCTTGTTCCTGATTGCACATCTTTGTCTTTGTTCCTGAATCCAAGTCTTTGTCTTGTTCCTGGTATCTAAGTCTTCACCTTGTTCCGGAATCTATGTTTTTGCTCCTGGTCTCATTGTGTTCCTGGTTCCTGAGTCTCCTGAATCCTGGTCTGTGTCCTGTCTAGAGTCTTCACTGCTGGTTCAAGCCTTCGGAAGTCCTTCCTTGTTTTTAAGACCCTAGTTCCTGAGTCTGTGTCCGAGTTTCTGAATTCGAGTTCCTGAGTCCAGTCCCTGGGCTTCGGAGTCTTGTTCCAGCTTCTGCCTTGTTCCTGAATCCAGTGCCTGTGTTGCTATTGTTGTGGTCCACGACCAATCCACGGGTTGTGTAGGGCATGCAGCAGTGCTGGACCTCCTCAGAGTCTTTGTCTTGTCCAAGTCTTCAGAGCCTTTTCTCTCCTCATGCACAATCCGCTTCCAAGCAGCAGTCCGAAAGGGCTTTCAAGTGGCCAGAGGGCTACCCCAGAGACCAGCATTGCATTGATGGGTCTCAGTTTCTGGTGCGTGTTGAACGTCCAAGAGTTCCTGGTTCCACGCCCGGGAGTTTCTAAGCCAAGCCAAGAGTATTCCTGTTTCAGCCAGCCCATGTCCGGATGCATTCAGCTGCCAGTGGCACGGACCATGGCCAGCCCTGGGGTTGTGCAGGTAGCATTGCGGAACAGGGGCTCATGCTCTTGTGCGACCTGGAGCAGGTGTAACTTTATGCATGTAAATATATGCGTACAATCTTGGAAATGAAAAGTATGCATGGAAATCTTTTCTACTTCCCAACTCTGCCCCTCCCCCCGAGCACCTCTTTCCACCATGCACAAAAGTATGAGCAAAATGGGGTTTCATGCACATAAATACTTTTGAAAAATCAAGCTGATCTTACTGGCTTTGTCCTCATCTACATAGATTCATAATGGTAGGATTGACTATTGCAGAGGAGCTTGAAAATATTCAGACATAAAACATCTTCTCAAAACTAAAACCAAATTTGAGATCGGTTTTAATGAATGCTTGCTTTCACTGCAAACTGAATTATTTTCAAAACAATCCCAAGCACTGAAAGATTTTCAGTTAATTCAAATCATGCTGTAAAATAACTATTTTTCTCTCTTCCTGAAGTCATTATCTTTATGTAACTATAGAAGCTCATGGTTGCTAGGATGTCTAAAGGTTCTTCATGGCAAACCACACAGCCATCTTGACTGTCTTCCTAACATCATTCCTTGGTCACTGATCATGCCATGTGCTGCTCTTGCCTAACCACTCATGGTCCCTCCCAGCACCTAAACCCAACCACTGATCAACCAATCCGTCATCCTGCCCTACTATAATCAGATCTAACATTCTGAGATTGCCACTGTTCATCAAACTGATAAACACCCACTTCTCCATCCAGTACCCAAACCTAACCACTGATCATATAATCTGATAACCTGAGGTGACCATTGATAATTATCAGATCCAACGTTTTGCTACAAAGTGTGATCATCCATGTAACATGCTCACTTAAACACTGACTATCCAATTCACATGAACAGGCAATTATCTGGCAATACTGCCCTCTAACAAAGGGACAGTTACAGAAGTTAAATTTACAGCCTTTGTGATCCATATAATTGATCCTTTTCTTGTTTTCATGATTGACCCTTCTTAAAATCTGTAAGGCTGACCCCCATTTTTGTGATCTACATGCACTGATTTCTCCCTTCAAATCCTGATTTTCATCTTTATGTATTAAGGTAGACTCTTTACTTAGGCAAATTGAAATACTGACTGTACACATGCCTGGATTTTCCATTAGGCAAAGTAGGCAGCTATCTGGGGATGCTGTGATGAAAGGGATGCCATCTCTTCAGCCTGAGCAGCAATGTCCCATCAGACCTGCTCCCTTAAAAGGTGCAGATGCTCGCAGGCTAGTGGCATTCAGAGCAGGGAAAAATAGAATCGCTCTTGGCCCATCCCTGCCCCTTTAAGAGGCTGGATCTGAAAGAAGATTGAGAGCTGCCTGGATGTAGGAGGAGGCACAGCAAACACACAGAGTGGCAGAGGCCGCTGGCATGGTATTATAAAGCACTACTCCAGATGGGGTAGGGAGATGATTTGGACAGGAGAGCCCAAGCTATGGTTTGTTTCTGCGGTGGTAGCGTGGTTTGGGGCAATGGCAGAGTGGGGTTTAGCCATAGATTGTGACTCACCTTCCCCCTGCACCAGTTCCAGCATTCACACAGAGAAACCCCCCTCCTCCAGCTCCACTTCTGCACCTAGCAGCACTCAAGGTCATAATTTGAACTTGCACCTACATAGTAGTTCTATTCAGGCCCACTTGTTTTATTTAACTTCTGCAGTATGTTATGTGCACAGTGTTGAATTCCCAATAGGGGAAGGCAGGCAGCAGACTGGGTTTTCTGCTAGGAAGCTGGAAATGTCCTTATAAGCTCGTGATGTTGCTGTAATGTTTCATTATGCACCATAATTATTTTCTCTCTTTGGTCTACTATGTACTGGAGTTTTCATAGCTATGCCAGATGATGCTGTCAATGCTGCTAGGCATCCCATTACCTATTCTAAGCCTTCAGCAGGTCTGTGAGTGAAATGCAGGTAACTGGAGCAGAGCCAGTGTGCCTTTGAGGAGCACCCAATACCAGTGAGCTCAGCTCTGCAGCTGCAAATCTGGACTCTTAGACTGGCACTCAGGCCATCTGGAGGAGGGCATGTGATATTTTTTTCTCTCCTGTCCTATTAGCTCGAGAGTCCCAAAATGGACTGAGAAAGAGAGACGTGTTTTCATGTGCTTTAGATTGAGGAAGTCTGAGAAAGCCAAGGTTGACACAAAGAATCCGACGGAAAGGGTTGGCCATGCTCACCTGACTCACGACCCCCCTAAGGCTTTTGCTGTGTAGGGTGATGCTCTTCGTCACCTGAAAATCCCTGAATTTCATCCCCTGTCTGCATCAACAGGACAATTAGCAAAGGAAAGGAAAGGCTGTCAGCAAGGTTAAATAAAAGCATCTTACCCTTTAATGTATTCATTGTCTGCGCCGCCCAGGCGTAGAAATGCCAGCTAAAGAAATGGAAAGATTTTAAGAATCAATGAAAAGTCTGAGATTATTACTTTGCGCTGCTTGAAGCGGGCAGGCTCGGGTGTGTAAGCAGATGCTCGATGCCCAGGCAGAGCTCCTGGATCAGCAGAACTCAGGCCGTTCGACAAACAGAGGGGGGGCTCATTTATCAGAAGTTAACAAATGCATTGATTTTTTTTTTTTTCTCCCGGCAATTTACCGAACAGCACGGAATCGCAGTTCCCCACAATTCAGTACCGCCTGCCCTGCGCCTTCGTTACGCTGCCAAGAAGAAGGCGGCAAGCGATAATACAAGTGAATGTAAAAAAATGCGGCAGAAGAAATCCTGGCCATTGTACGGTGATATCTGTGAAATGCTTAGTCCTGAAGAGCAGCCCCCTTCTGCTGCACAGCAGGGGAAAATGCAAACGTTTGAAAAATGTTTGAAAATAAAGAGGGAGACTCCCCTTAGCTTTGACCACTTCCTGCTTGCCCGTCCTCTTCGATGGGAAAATTCCATTTCCTCGCTTCTCTTCTTCCCTAGCGGCTGAGTCTGACACTAGTGCGCCAGTCCTCAGAGCTGATCTTTTAGTCAGAGCTTGAAGTATGCTGTGCTTCATCCGGATGCACTAAAATGCACCGCCGCGCAGCCCGGTTAGAAATAAGGGTGCCCAGACCCCAGCAGTCGTGCAGGTGGGTGAATCAGCATGCTTGCACAGCTATTGGTGCCAGTGTGAAGAACTGCGGGGCAGTGAAGAAGTCCAGGCTAGCTCTATTCAGGGCCTGCGGAATATAAATCTAAATAAATAAATAAAAATCCAGGCATTTTCCCATAGGCACAGAATGGGAATTAGTCAATCAGGCCCTTCATTCTGTATCACAGTGTTTTAACATTCCCCAATTTGTGTTTGGATTGTATTTGGTTTTGTAATTTCCTTCTGCTCCTTTGGGGCCTCCAGCTCAGTCAGAACCAGAACTGGGATCCTGGCACCATGAGCATCCATTTGCAACAACCCAGGGATTTCCCCTCCCCCCTCCCCCCCTCCAGTATTTAGTCTAGTCATTGAAGCAACAATCCTGGAGCAGGGGCCATGCACTAGGCAGTGTTTGTCAATTCTGCCCTCAGGGACTGCCTGGCCAGTTAGGTTTTCAGAATACCCCTCATGAGATATGTTTGCATGCACTGCTTCCAAGATCTGCAGAGATATCACAAGCATATTCATTATGGAGATCCTAAAATCAGGCTGGCCAGGTGGGTCCTGAGGACTGGGCTGCGAACCACTGCTCTAGGGCTTCTTCTGGAACACATGGATCCTGAATCTGGCCACTAGGTGTCAGTCCTGAGTGACGGCCATGACTGAGATTCCCTCCCCCACCCCCTCGGGGGCCATGAATCCTGACTCTTCAGCATCTCCAGTCCCAGCTGACTCTGGGAGTCTAAGACCTGACTCGAAGACGGAACTAGGTACCTTCCTCATGGCAGTGCCCAGCACTTACCACTTGAGCCTCCGCTGACGTTTGTTAATTTCAATGAAGGGTAAGCAAGAGCAAGTGACTTGGTTCTGATTGAATTAAATTCATTAGGTGAGCTAAAATCAGCAGATCCAGTATCTCAGGGGGGGCATATACTGACTGTGGTCCGCTCAACTTGTGGAGATCTGTAAAATTAAACCTGCTTGTAAACAGTTTTTGTTCACTGATAGAAGCTGAAATGTCACGATTGGTCGTCAGCAAGTCAGGCCATAAGATGCCAAGTGACTATGACGTGAAAAGCCTCTGAGGCTGTCTTTTATTGACTGTTCTGCAAAAATACATTTCCCATTGCACATCCTATTATGTTTGAAAGGATGAAGCTTCTGCAAATTGGAATGGAACTGAAGACGATAATTGGTTGAGTGCCGCCACCAGGTAAAAGAATGAAGAATGTTGAAAACGATCCCCAGTTTATGTAAACCTGGAGAGAGAAAATAAAATAATATACAACGTCAGATCATACGGTCCCACTTGACAAAGGTGGTTCTTGCAACAGAGAAAATGAATTATTTTTCTGCAATCCATTGTGCCGGATCTCGGGGTCAGATGTCTGATTTATATCGCATCCTCAAGAATGTAGCATATGAAAAACATTGCTGCACTGGCAGGAATAAATTATGCAAGGCAGTGAGTTATCTCAACACGCACATGGGGGATGATCCATCTTTTTTTTTTTTTCTGTGCCTTACTGCAGAAGTTCATCTGAGAGTGAAAAGTTTAATTGCTAAAGTCTGAGCTGCTCTTCCTTCCTACCTTGTCTGAGGCAGGAAAGGTGGAGAAGGTGGGTAGGTGACATTGAAATAAAAAGCAGCAGAAACTAACATCTTAAGGATAGCTGGAGAAGGAGTTTTACATCCTCCTTATGTGCCAGATCTCCGCACTGATATTTTTTTGCCATGGTATGGTGGCTTGGGAATCCGAGAGAAGAAAACTGCCCAGGCATGGATTACTCCATTGAAACAGTGTCCTCTCCTGTTTTTTCATTTCTTTCCTGGGCTTGCAGTGCTTCTAATCCCGGCAGTGGCGTCTGACTCCCTAAGAGTTTTTCCTCTGCTAGTAATAAAAAGCCTTTTCTATGTACTACTGTATAAAAGTTTGATCTTCCCTACGGTCAAAGAGGCTGCCTCCAAACATGATTTAATGCCAATAATTTAATGGGTTCCATGCCGAGAAAGTGCTATATCCAAATCTCTAACACTCCTGCTATCGTACCCCTGTGGCTATCAGGAGGAAGAAAAGTAACCATATATTTAGCCATGTAAGTTCTCACTGCTTCACATTCAAAAAACGATATTGCCTGAACTATACATTTATGTTTATTTGGACTTGCTATACCTCCTATATAATGTTCTTGACAGTATATCGGAATTCCTTCTCTGGAAAACTGGATTCCCTAATTGTAGATCTCTGGCTTATTCTGAAGTCATTTCAGAAGGACTAGACTTTGGAATTCAACGATGGTCCTTTACTTGTAACTATCAATAATCTTAGCATCATCACATCCCTATTTACATTTGAAGGATGATGGTTATGAACTTTATCCGAACAACAGCCTCTTAGTCTAACATTTGGAGAGAGCTGAAATTAAATTGCCTGTCTCTAACCATCTCATGCCATTACCACCACCATGACCAGAGTGTCATCTCACTTGCACTAGGAAACAACGTGATCGCTTCTGTCCCACACTGACAAAATTCTGTCTCCATCCTCAAAAACACAGGCAGGACCAACGTGGGACGAAGCAGGAGAATTGCCCTGGGCCTCTGCATCATATGGGAAACTGAGCAGTGTTTCCCAGGCTGGAGGCACACAGCCATGTGAACTCCAGCCTTTTCTAATGCAATTGTTTGCTTTATTTAGCAAACACAACACTTTAAAAGTGGATTGCCTACCTTAGCAGTATCCAGGGCTGTAGATTGCCTTCTCTCTGGTTTGGTCAGCCTGGGCTTACACTATTATCCTGCCCCAGCTGGCCCCACCCTCTGGACTCTCTCTCTCTCTCTGCCCCAGCAGGGCCCCGCCCACAGAACTCTCTCCCTCTGTGGGATTTAAGGTGGACCAGGCCCCATGCCTGGTCCTGCACAGATTTAAAGAGGAAAACAGGGTCACACACACACCACAAGGAACCCCCTTGATGAAGGTGAGTGAAGCCACTGAGGTACAGCTTATGGGTGCTTGGAAGTCCTGGCAGTGGCTGGGCCCACTCCTTATGTTCTGCCCTGGGGGGAGGGGAGCACTGTATCTAACTCCGCCCCTGATCAAAGGTACGGTTAATATCTCTCTCACTCTATGCCCAAAAGGAAGGTGGCTATAGCTTCCCATTGTCTGGCATTAAAGCCGAGTCTAATAACAGAACAATTATGAAATTTTACAGCAGATACCCTGAAAGTGTAAATTAAATTCAAAGATAAAAGCAAAACACTGTTCAGTCGTATGATGTATGGATCACATTTTTTTTCCAGTGAGCGTCCTAATTTTAGAAAAAAACAATCTTCAGACCTCAGTGGAAGTTAGAAGAATGGCATATTTTGTTTAATCAAGTGCTTTTTTTTTTTTTTTTTCTCGAATAGATAAAACTGCAGCTTATTGAGGAAAATCCCCCTTATGGACCAATCTAAGGCTGTAGAGCCAGTAATGAATAAAAATGGGCAATGATGGACCATCTGCCCATCCTGACTGCCAGATATTTATGCTTTGACTCCCCACAGTTAGAGGCAGAACAGTCCTACTGTATCAGCAAAAGAAATATCAGTGGTGTTAGCAAAAGGTGATTTGACAAAGTTACAGGTGGGGAAAGGGAAGCAGAGCCGGGGAAGGTGCCAGATCAAGAATACTGGTGCTAATTAAAGTTTACAGCAATAATTCCTAGGATATTTACATGCGCTGTTATGGAGAGAAGAAAACTGCTGGGAACAACTTCTGCAAACATGGGAAAGGATTACATTGGAAATAACTAGGCGGCTTTCAAAATATGGGCAAAATTGTGGAAGTTAATGTGGCTTCTGGAGCAGAAATACATTTTAGAATTTGGCCATAGATATTTTGACTTGCAAAAAAACAAAACAAAACCCACAAACCCAGAAATGTAAAACAGAGGCAGACAGACAGACACACACACACACACAGACAGACGCCAGGAAACTATGGGTGAGATTTTCAAAGGCATGCATGTGTATGTCTAACCACAATGCTATGCATACAGAAAAGGGGACAGATTTTGAGGCAGTGTTAGATATTTAAAATTTTGCTTAAGATTCAGATTGCTTGCCTAAGTGGTTGCCCAGCTAGTGACAGAAATTCTTAGCATAGACTACATTTAGAAGTCTAGCATCAAAAGCTCCTATGTCAAGCATACATTTAGGGGGCAGCCTTTAAAATCCCTGTGTTTCTTACTGGCCTGTGGGCTCGCAAGTGCATTTTCAAAGGGAAACTCCCTTTCCCTTTGAAAATCCGAGGGCCTGTCAGTGCCAAGGGCACTTCTGTGCCTGAGGACTGTGCCCGCATTTATAGCAGCTGTAAAGCTGTTGCTGAAAGGTACAGCACATGCGAGGATTTCAAAATGAAATCCCCCTTCCGATGGCCCTGCCCCCTTTGCAAAGGGGGAGGGAAATTTCCAGCTTAGTTACCCAGGTAAAATCATTTGAAAATAGCCCCAGGGCAATTTTCAAAGCTGCGTACCTGAATAAATAGATAATGAGAAAAGGTACCTAACTCTAGCAGCCTTCCTTCGGCTGGAAAGCCTGCTGCCCGAGATACCCTTGAACCACATGTAATAGCTGTGTTGTTGGGTTTAACCTAACCAGACACCGTTACTTCTAGAGAGAAAAGCGGAACCTGAGCTCTGTCCGTTGGGAATAAGATAAGGACTGCACGCATCATTTATTTACGCGCTCACGGGGTGCATCAAAGTTCATTTACCACCGACACCGCCCTTTCCTGCAAAGACTCGCAGAGGAGCTTAGTGGGGTGAATCGCACACCCGGGAAACCTGAAGACTGGGGTACAAAATTCCAGGCCCTCCCCCCCCCCCCCCCCTCTCTTGATCACACGGTGCCTTTCCTGCATGGTTCAAGCTCATTGGCTGGGATATAATCAGCAGGATGCTAAGTAAGAACAAATTCCTTTCTATGGGTGTCCTATTTGTTCTTTGTCTTAAAGAAATGGAGGTAGGAAACATACTCTGTACAGGAGCTGATGGAGGGTCAGGGTGCAAGAGAGCTTGAGGGAAGCCATTCCAAGGGCAAATAAAGCAGAGTATTGGGGGAGGGGGGGAGGGGGAGGAAAAGTTAGCAGAGAACCAGAAAATCATTTCATAACAGCAGGGCAGAAACTAAGGGGTGGGGGGGGGGGAGTGAAGGAGCCTGGGGATTTGGGGGAACATCGAACTCCCCGATGCGTTAGCAGTCAGGACCTTCGTGTTCAGTTTTTATTTTATTTTCCCTGGGAATTTCAATGCTATAATGAAAAAAAATCAGTGGAAAAACGGCGTTGTTGTTAAAAACTGAAGAAAAATCGGTGGAAAGGTCATGTTTCCGCCGATTGTTTTCCTTACAGCACTGAAATTCCCAGGGAAAATAAAATAAAAACTGAAAATAAAGGTCCTTAATTATCAGGAATGCTGCATTCTGATTGAACAGTTATTGATGGCAGAGATGTTATTATTCTTTCCTATCACATTTTTTTGAGGTTACAAAAAAAAATACAATTTTCATCTTTTCCGTCGTGCCTGATTTTTAAAGTTTTTCTTAACAATCACAAAAATGGAAGGAACCCATTTAGAAATCAGGGATCTGTTTTATTTTTTTGTACCTGGCAGGTTTACTCCTTCTTCTTCGAGCTTCCAGCTCAGTTTGGAACTGGCCTGTACCAGGCTAGGGTGCCAGAAGCCTTTAATTGCATCATCTCAGGGATTTTCCCCCCCCATTTTATCAACCCTCTTCCATATTCTTTTAGCCAGAGGCCATGGACTGCTGCTCGCTCTGGAGCCCAGTGCACATGCACTCTGAGTCTGGTCACTAGGTGTCGCTGTGGTGCAAGGACCGGGACTCCCTCCCCATCCCAGAAGCTGTGTCCCCAATACTGGCTAGCGCAAGGAGCTGACACCGGGCTCAGGAATCAAAGCCAGGTTTTCTGCGTAGGCCCTATCTGTCTAATATGTGATATGTGGAATGCTAAGTGTAAGTGAAGGTGAGGCTGATTAAACTCATCACACATGAGTGTATGAATGTATTCCTCGGGCCTGATTTGGATAAAAGCATTGCTTGGGAGATATTAGACTTTCTAACTTCTTAAGCCGGAGATCCAAGTTTCAAAGAGCAGTGGGAACGGATGAAATGCAATCAATGTTCCTTTACCAAGAGAAGAAATAGATGTGTGTCTGATTGCAAATGACTCCATTGGGGCACAGGTGTTTGTATCCACGGCCTGCTCCCCACTCCCCACTCTTCACAGAGAGCAGATTAATCAGGGTAAGGATCTCTGCCATTCTCCTGATGAAAAGCAGAGTCTCATTACAGTGTTTAGACACAAGATTGATCAGCTTTCTCCCTGTATAATTGGAGGCAGCGTGGCCAAGGGATTTCATGACCAGAGAAAGGGATTTGCAGTCACTGAGAAAAGAATGAAGCCCTTGCCCAGCAGATGGAGAGGTTATTAAACAAAGCAGAGGGATATTGAGATGGTACATTTTGTGAAACCTGTTTATCAGGCTCTTCTGGGCAGCACAAGAATAAAGTCTTAATGATCCTGATGCCCCTTAACCCTCTGGGCTTCACGTCTTGGGGACAGCCACTGGAAAGACACACACGATATCAGAAGACATGTCTTTCCTGTATATCCTTTATAGCTGTCATAAGGGATTAATAAAAGAATGTGGGATTGGTTTAGAGAGAAATGTAATTAGCAATTAGCATGCTTACATTGGAGAAAATTATTTTTCACTCATTGCACAATTAAGCTCTGGAATTCATTGCCAGAGGATGTGGTAAAGACAGGGTTTAAAAAATGTTTGGACAACTTCCTGGAGGAAAGCTCCATGAACTTATTAACCAGGTAGACTTGGGGCATTAGCAACATGGGATCTATCTATTGTTTGGGATCTTGCCAGGTCCTTGTGACCTACTTTACTTTAATAGCATTTAAACCTCAGCAGTTTACAAAGAAACCTACATAAAATACAACATGTTAAAACAAACAACATCAAACCACAAAATAATCCAAAAAAAGCAAGTAAGCATAAAAACAAAGCATAGATTGGCCATTGTTGGAAACAGGATACTGGAAATGGAACCTTCGGTCTGACCCGGCATAGCAATTCTTATGCTCTAAGGTAAACAAAAAAGGATTTATGGTAATGTGACAGACAGATAAAAAAAAAACCATCGTTTGAGAACACTGAGCTGTGTCTAACTGTACAGGATGAACTCTACAAGCAAACACAATATGTGCTGTGTGTGGAAAACCTACATCTAAATTTGCCATATTGCTCTGGAGGCACGAAGAGGTGTGCACTTAGCTTAGAACTAGGACTGGCTTTCTCGTTAATGATTTGATTCTGTTAGGTAGGCAGCAGGAGATGCTCTAGTGGTATGGATTATGTTCAGTTTCTGAGCATAACAAAAGTAGGTTAATTATCTGCTAGCTCCACCTAATATTCTAGAGACTCCTCACTCTCTCTCGTTCTTCTGAAAGGGGAGAATCTTTAACGGATGTGGTTTCCATTCACGTTCACCTTGCTCAGTAGCAATCTGGGAATTTATTAGGGAGGTGCATGGAATTTAATTGAATGTTTCCTTTTACATCCCTCCTTTTACTGACCGTAAGCCATTTCAAAGAGGATTCCATTCAGGGAAGATGGTGCGACTCCGTGAACGTGGGATACTGATCACGCTGAAGAGCAGGCAGGCAGCGTGCAAAGCTGCCACCCATGTCTGCGGCACGGGCAGCGAGCAGAGCAGGGTCACCACTACCCGGGGCCTGCAACGTCCTTTTCATTCTACCCAAGAATGACCTGGTCCTGGAGCACTGCTCTCCTCTTCTAGCGGAAGCGTCCAGTAAGATGGACTTCCATTCTGACTTATAGGAAAGCCTTCATTCCATGGTGGCTTTATAGTGTAAGAATACATCTGGCTGGTCGGAGCTGTGATCACAGTGAGACAAAGATGAAATTCTTCTGCTTTATCCTGCTCCGATCTGTCCCCTCCTCACGGCGGAAATTAGAAGAGGAATTGTGCGCTAAGCTCTGCAAAATTATATTACAAAATGCATATATTTGCAAGATTGGAGCTTTGAAGGGAGCGACAGGCTCCCACGGGGAAAGTGTGCTGAAATGTGAGGCTTCCTCCATTGTACACCCTCTAAGAAAGGGGTACCATACGTGCTCATCTACTTTTCTGCACCGTTGGACACCTCCCATATTCTCCTGTTTGTTTATATACGGGGAAAAAATAATCCTAGGATAAGGTTTCTTGGTTCAAAGTCATTTTTCTCTTTTCCTCAAAAACTAAACACAATGAAAAGTATTTTAATCTGTATAAAGGGTATCTGTTATAGCCCTGTTGGATGATTTACAGCAAAGAAAAGTCAGAGCAGGTAGAACTAAGGGCCTAGAGTTTCCAGATGTTTACCTTTATCCAGATATGATGCTGAAATAGAAAAGAATAGGATCTGCCTATTACCCCAGTGTCAAGTCCTTTGAACTGGCAAATAGGATTTGAGAAAACGTTATTTCATTTCCTATATGGCACCTTACCCAGGGTAAGGCCAAATAGGAACAATTTGGGTTTGATTCCAGCCTCCCAACCGTGGGAACTCATCCAGGAATCAAACCCAAATTATGCTCTTATGTTGACATCTAATAACTGACCAAAGCACAGCCCAAGGAGATGCTCTGAAGGGGACTGCACTCAGCTGTCTCATCTATAAGAGGTCACAGGTCACTTGAACTATATGAATGGAATCTATAGGAAGATATTTATCTCTCTGGTGAGAAGAATAAAGGCTTAGGTCATGTAGCAGAAGTCAGATGGAAAAAAGAACTGGAAAATGAAGAACAAGATGGGAGCAGTGGGATAAGGCCCTCTTGAAATGCCGACAGTCATTACACCTTGATGAAACTAAGTTCCAGCTGACCTATGGCTCTCCTGCTCAGGGCTTCGTATAAGGATTACAATTACATGGCGTTCTGGAATGTACATTATCTCATCTTCAAATTATATTGTGGTCAACAGAAAATAACTACTAAACACGGTTTCCAACAAATCAAACTGGGATTCTGACATTTAGTGGAAAAGGGAAAATAATCACAAATGATGGCTTATATTAAAAAAAAATATTGCGAGGCGCGTTTACATACACTTCAAAGGCATGTAAAACTATGAAATTCAATAAGCGGGACTTGGAGATAGGAAAGAGAAAATTAAAATGATGAAATATGGAGTACAAGCAGGGGCCCTAATGTCAACAAAATTCATAATTTAGCTATAGTTTGTTCTTCGATGCAATGATAGAAAACTCCCATTTTGTAAAAATGATGCATCGTCTCTGAAATGAAATGATACTGGAGAGATAAGATGTGGAAATCAGCTCGTTATTAAAGCGAGAGGAGTACTCAGGGCATTGAGAAATTCCATGCTTTGTTTTCCATTATTCCTGAGCAGAAAAAAAAAATAATTTCTCTGCCATGAAGATAAGAATTTAAGGGGTAATGGGATTTTCCTTTTAATGAAGGGTCATTAAGAGATTTCCATGCCTTCCTGTGAACCACTAGGAAATATAACTGCCCAAAAACATGAATAGTTTTAGCAAGGTTGAATTCAATGCATTTTTTTTATTTTATTTATTTATTTAGACATTTTATAGACCATCGTTCCTCTTAATGATCACAACGGTTTACAATGTGACATTCACAGTTATAGTTTAACAAACAAAGGGGTGGAAATCGTAGGCAGGCATTGATATGTATCAAGTTAAATTTCCTGATTCACTATCTAGTACATATGTCAAAGGGTACATATAATTAAATCAATATGATGGTTTTTTTCACATCACATTTTTTTGAACTGGTTCTGGTCTTAAGTAAGAGCTAAGATGGTCCAGAACTGTTTGTTTGTTTCATCTTTCTGTTTGTTACTGATAGAGAATAATAGGGTGATGAGGCTGAAATGATGACGTGGGAGGCATGATCAGAGCTTCCGAGTTACTGGCATCCAGTACGCTAATTTCAAAGGGCAATTTTAAGGTAATTTACCCCAGCAAATAGCAATTTACTGGGGAAGATTGGCTGTCCTTAATGTGCCTGAAAGTGAGTACAGTAGGGATGTGCTGGCAAAAAATGCCTTTATCGCATCCTTCGGCAATGAGTTCCGGAACTTAATTGTGTGTTTAGTTTAAAAAAATATGTTTTCTAATTTGTTTTAAATGTGTTACTTACTAACTTAGGGGGTCATTTTCAAAAGCGATCGCACGCGAAAAGTGACTTTTCGCACGCGATCACTAAATGGGGGCGGAGTTGGCCCCGGAAGAGGAGGAGTCGGGGCGGCACCGGGGCCGACGCTGCGGTGACATTGCCGGCGGCGAAAGGTAAGGACCCTTATCGCCGCCAGTTTCACGCCGAATAACTGCACCTTTTATGATGTAGTTATTCGGTGCGAAAGCCGGCAGCCAGTGCACCGCAGTGGTGTGATGGCTGCCAGCTTTTTCAGGTCCGCCCCCCGCTTCTCTTCCCCACCCACCCCACCCCCGTTACCGCCAGATTCTCTAAAGTCACAGACCTTAGAGAATCCAGGCCTTAATGAGGTGTCCCTGGCATCTTTGAATTTTTTTGAAAGAGTACACAAAAAATTCACAATTAGCCTTTCTACTCCACTCATGATCTTAAAGACCTCTATCATATCCCTCTTCAGCCTTCTCTTCTCCAAGCTGAACAGCCCTAACCTCTTCAGCCTTTCCTCATAGGGGAGCTGTTCCATTTCCTTTATTGTTTTGGCCATCCTTCTCTGGGCCATGCACATAAAAACAGGGGGTTACGTGTGTGACTGGGCCTTGCGCGCATTTTTTTTGGAAGAGCCCAGCCACACGCATAAACCCTGTTACGCGCCGAAGTGCCAGGCCTCTCCAAAGGGGTGGGCCAGGGAGCATGGTCTGTGCAGGGAGGGGCGGGGGGGGTGGGCCAGGACAGTGCCAGGAAGCGCGCGCCAGCGGCCAGCCAGTGCGCGGAATCTACTGCTCCTCCAGAGGAACAGCAAGGTAAAAAGTCTAAGAGTGGGAGGGAACCGGGGAAGCCCCTACTCGCGTCATCGCGTGTTGCATTGTAAAGGTTCCTCCCCTGCATGTGTGAGCCACGGGCCGCCCACATATGTGTGCTCGTATGTTATAAAATCAGCACGTCTTAAAATCGTCCCCTTACTACATATCTTTTTTGAGATGCGGCAACCAGAATTGCACACAGTCCTCCAGGTGCAGTCTCACCACACAGTTAATAAAATACAGGCACCCTATCGAAAATTACCCCTCCCCCTCCTCTATGAACGAAATCCTTTGATGATTGGTCACATAAAACTAAAAGGCTCTTTGGGAGTTGTTCCCTTGAACAGAAGAAGAGAATCAGAGAATCAGCGGGGGTGGGGATGCAGCGGAGAGAGCACTCACAGCCTCTGGTGGGGAGTCATTGTGCAATGGCAATCTCTGAAGATATGGTAGGGATAGTAGAAATAGGCAGAGTAGATTAGCTGTGTGGTGTTTTAATGCCATCCTAAGTCTTTGTTTCCGTGTTTCTGTTGGCCGGACTGAGGGCCAGTGATTGCAGGCTTCCAGACCAAGGACCATTGCTGCAATGACCTAAATAAGTTGAGAGGGGGATATAAAATAAAGAGAACTCATTCCCCGGTAGTTGCAATTGAAGGCTCATGGCCCCGGTGCTGGTTCTGATTGAGCTGGAAGCCCAGAGGAGAAGGAGGCAACCACTGTGTCAACAAAACATTAGTCAAATATTTTTGGCTTAGTCAACCTCTCTTTCGACGATCTCGTTTGTTGATCTTGTTCATTTTTAGAACAGAAGGCTGGCATTCTTATTAAGGATATGCAGCCTGTTTTTAAATTCACCTTTCTAAAGCCATTCTTCAGTTGTTTCTTCTGTGTGATTCCTGCATGGAGCTTTCAAAATGCAGCACCCTAGTTGTCCCAGTTTTCTTAGGTTTAAAAAAAATGGCAAAGTAGGAAAAGCTATTGAAAACTGGAAACATTTATCCTTTGAAATGCAATAAAAATCAGCTCAACAAAAGGTAGATTAAGAATTCCATTTTCCTTCAAAATTCTCTAAAATTCTTGAACCTCAAAAATGGCCGAATGCCTGTAGTTACTGGGCCTGCAGCATTTCTTTGCAAGCTTAAAAAAAAAATTGGTCCAAATATATCGCCCATGGAGATTTACTCCTGTGAAGAAATTTTAGCATCTTTCCAAATTTCACAGACTAGAGGATGTGTAGAATTAAGGCTCAACCAATGAGTTGTAGTTGATAACTTTTTATTGGAGTACATCTCTGACAAGCCTTTGAGAACTATTCTATCTTCATTGGGTCACAGACTGGAGGACTATTTAAATTATTTAAACATTTTTATGCAGTACTTCTGCTCCAAACTGAAACCCCTCCCCCAAAAGGAACATTATATGGGTCACCGAATGCTCATCATGTACCAAAAAAAAAAGGGACAGCGCATATTGTCCTAGTGCATCAGTCCTGCACCAACTGTGCTCTCCTGTTCAATACATTTCAAGTGATCCTCGAAAGCTGCAAAGCATATGGGACTTCAGCCCTGTAAACATTCTTAGCCACAGCAGCAGACGCTCTTCTTAAATTAAAAAAAAAAACAACAACAACAACAAAAAACAACCCAGCAACAGAAGATCTAATTTTAAAAGAAATAAAGAGTGATTCATTGCATTTATCCAACACATCAGACTGTAGACTCGTTCGGATACTCCTATATGTTAATGATGCAGCCCTTGTAATGCAATCTCTCACTGGTCTACCATGCCCTTTAGGAATCGTAATGCAAGATAGGTTCACTTGCAACTATATTTCAGCGATGACCTTGCTATAATTTCCTTTTTAAAAACAAATGTGCCTATTCACCCTGGCATTCCTAGCAGCATTGGCTGCTTAAAGCCCTAATGGCATTAGGGTAATCTGCATGGAGTGGTGGTTACAACCCTGAATAGCAACAGTACCACTGAACCAGACCTCCAAGAAGGTTGTGCTGGTTACAAGTCTAACAGCACTGGTACAGCTGCACTGCAGAATGGCCATGGTTAAAATCCAAACATCAGTTTACAAGTGGAGGCCAGATGAGTTGGATGGTAGCCTCACAAATTCTGGTGGCTGTATGGATTATTACAATATTTGCTGGGAAGACATAGAAGAGGGTGCGGGCATTTAATTAAATATGAGACTTTTAAAAACCAAGGAGGAAGGAGACAAGGCCTGGAATGGCGTAGCAAGGGGAGGTGGTAAAAACCAGCACTGTAACCTGCTTGGGACAGATCATGGAGGGGAGTGATAGAAACAGAGTTGAGAGATTGGGTAAAAGACATGGGGGAAGCTGGTGTTGGTTTAAGTCTGGAAATTTATCTTCTCATCTACCCAAAGTGCTAGAGGATCAGAGAGTAAGAATCACAACTAGGCAGACTGGATGGGTCAATGGGCCTTTTTCTGCCACCATTAATTATGAACGAAAAGGAATGTTTGTTCATAGAAAAGGTGGTGGATGCATGGAACAGCCTCACAGTGCAGGTGGTAGAGAAAAAAAAGTATTGGGAGTCAAGAAAGCCTGAGAGAAGTAGATAAGACCTTTAGTGGAAGAGGAGTGAAGGACAAAGCTGGAAATGAAGTAGGGATTGCAGAAGGATGGGAGAATGGGCAGATGAGGTCTGTGCATCAATGATTCTACTCTTTGAAATGGAAATCAAACGCAGATCCTCCCTATGGTAATGCACAGCACTGCCATTGAGCTACCAGTCCAGCCATCTTACTTACCCTCTCTGGCATGCCTGCAGATGATATAAGACATTGCTACAGAATAAACAATCAAACTTTCCCTTCTAACCCTTCCCCAAGTGGACAAGACCTAGCACTGACTCCTGTGAAAGCCAGCTAGCTGGTCGTTTTCCTCTTCGCTAGAGTAGACGCCATCATTTACCATTTCAGAAATCCTTTCGTTCGACCACATTCATTGCTGAGGTTTTATATCATGAAGTTCATAATTTTTGTTCCAACCCCCAGACTACTTAGCTTGCTCATCTGTCTTCTATGTGGAACACATCAAAGACTTTCCTGAAAGTCAGATAGGCTACTTCTATTTGCACCCCATATTTAGTTTGGCTGTAATCCACCTTAAGGTTTACATTAGCTAAAGGCAAAATATCAGAGGTAAATAAATAAACAGAATTGATTTCTCATTTATTAGGTTTATCGCTTATCCTTCTGTGAGGTCTGCTGTGGTCACCTTTTCACCCTGCCCCTGCTTTTCCATTCATAGTTTTGTGAGGGATACCTGATGGGTTGGGCTCACATGTAAGATACACTTATCGAGATATATACTTTCTTTATCTTTATTTTATATATTTATTTCTCCTTTCTAAGCTTGAAGATTGACTCTATCTCACGGAGGCAGGCAATTAACTTTTGCCCTTTTATAGAGATGTATCCTGTAAGATAGGAAATGCTTCTGAGAGTATGTGACTATCTCAGCAGTTACAAGCCATAGCAGGAAGCTGTTGGGGAGGGGTGGAACAAGATAGTAAGATAGACTTGAGTTAAACTGCTTTGGATATCATACAAAAAATAGATTATAGCAGAATGTGAATTGCCAGCATGAGACACTGACAAGCAAGGACCTGAGACCTCTACCAGAACTTAGCACAGCACGGGAGTACATCCAGCTAACCACAGATGCAGACTTTTTTTTTTCTATGAAATAAGATGTGACATTGCACTGACTGCATGGACAGACAACCAATTGGGTTTGAGATGAATTGTTGATGCTGCAGAGCCTTGCCTTGATTGTCAGAAGACTCAATCATAGCCAATGAGACATCTGGAATGCCGGGTCACATGATGCCAATCAACCAGGTATCTATGAGCTGGTTAACCAATGAAAACTAGTCAACAACCAAATACCAGCCACTCATGAGCCAGTATCCATGATGACAAGCTAAGCTCCACCCATATGCATAAAACTGTGAGTAGAGGAACTCAGATGGAAAGATTTCGACAGAGGAAAGGAAGTGCTCCTGACAATCCTGAGACCTGCCTTGCTAAAGACTAATTTAGCAAGGACAGTGACTTCTAAAGCAGATAATACTTCAGGTGACATAAACCTTAGCAATGAAAGTGATGAACTTGTATAATAAACCTGATATGATTCCATTATCATTTTCTCTTCATTTTGGATCCAATAGAGTGGGGACCAGGACTGTGTATGATTGGGTGGGGGGTCCCTAGGTGTCCCAGTTTACAGTTTGACCTGGTTGAAAACTTGCTGAGCTGTCGGAAAATTGGAGTTGTATTTCTCTAAATTCAAGGAAAGGTGCCTGTAACCGTTGGGGCCAGGCATGTTACCCATTTATGAGCTACTCTTAATCCAATACAGTGATGGTAGACATGGAGTTTGCATTCTTATTTACTTGTAAAGACATGTTGTATCTTCTTAATTCATTTAATATATAATTTTTATTACACGAAAGGCAACACAACCGTACACCCAACATCGAACCAGTGATAGAAACAACTTGGGCTATGGGAATCTGTGCTGAAAGTGCATTGATGGTTTTCATTTAACATTTCCACTTTTCCTCTGTCTTTGATATTATCTGCTGAGAAATATGGTGGGAAGTTTATGGGTTGTATGTGGTACGAATGGGATGTTTGCATATGATTTGCTTGCAATCTTAAAAATAAAAACCTGGTGAAAAGTAGCATTGTAATGTCATCAGCTCTATGTATTGTTTTGAAGATGTAGTTGTTTCTATCACTGGTCTGACATTGGATGTACTGTTGGGTTGTGTTCTCCCTATAATACTAGGTTTTACAAGAGCGTAGGTCAACTGGGATTCTTCCCTATGAAGGCAAGGCAAATCAGTATTGGAGAAAATGTGCAAATGAGACAGGGGTTCAACTGAAGCGTAAGCAGTCATTTTTGGCTGCTTATCCTACCTTCATGCTAACCTGCTTTTTTCTAAAAGGGACCTTTGTCACTGGACTGGCTTTGCATGACAGTAAAGGGACAATGAAGTCAATGCATGTTGCAACGAAGCTGCTAATGCAGCCCATTGCTTGGAGTGTCCCGGCTCCTAATGCCTCCTTATCACCCAAAGCACCATTTTGCAGCCTCCCGTGTAGCTTCTCCTCTTTTTCTTTATTCTCCCAGCCTTCTGAAATAGCTGCTCATCACGGCCTCCTCCCCTCCAGCCTCAAACAGAGTGAATCAGCCCCCTCAGACTTTTCCTGTTCTTTTCTGCCTGTGCCCCACTCTTTTCCAAGGCATTGCCCTCATTCTTTACCGACAGGGAAAAAAAATTGTCTGAGAAAAGGACCAAAAGAATTTTCTTCTTGTAAAAAATGGTCACGTAGCCTCCTAAAGGCAATTGCACGTTTTAAATCTGCACTCTGTGTTGTGTCTGCACTACAATATTGCAGAGCAAAAAATAGTCCCAAGTGTTTCTGCATGCAATTGGAAATCTGTGGGGCTGAGGATTATGCCTCATTCGAACCATTTGTGAAATGTTTCTTTTCTAAAATTATTCTCTCTTCCTTCTTCTGTCCCTGGAGTTTCTTTGAGCATAAGTAGGTGCCTGCAGTGTGACTTTCTTAATGGGTTTGAACACTTGGTGCACGCTAGTAAGGGCTTAGTGAGCTTGATACAAACACATTTCAAACATGTATCAGGAAGAACAAACTGAAACCCTTTTGATGTAATACTGCACTGGCCAGGTCCTTCATTATCTCCAGGATTCACTGAGCAACATAACAAAGAACAGGATTAAAGTCTTCTTTACAAGGCCTTGGGGTATTTTAAATGTGCATTGTTTAGTGATGTTTCTTAATCTACTATCTCAAAAGAAATTGATACACAATTCATAGGTATTTCAAACTGATTCATTTCAGATTATCACTCCTGTAATACACGGGAGGAAACTGCAAAGCAATTCCAAAATATTAACGCCGCTATCAAAGTAGGAAGCCTCAGAGTCATTTCAGTCTTCAATCTCACTACTTCACAATACTTTGCTTAGCAGGATGCAACCTCAGGGCTCCCCCTGAACATTGTCTCTCAACATTAATAAAGTTCACAACATCTCATTACATCTATCACTCAAAGGAATAGTTCAAAGTAAATTAATGAGAGAGATTCCATTTTCATAACTCAACCTCCAGCTATTACTGTTTCTGAAGTGGCATTTCCTTCACTTCCATAATCTGCGCTGTTGCAGAGTCAAACTGTAAATTCTTTGCTGTTTCAGATCTTAAATCCAATGAGACTGTTGACTCTTAAATCATTCTGGCCAGTCTGACTTTAATAACACATGTAACTTGTTAAGCTCAGGCTTCTGGACCCTTGGGCCGATGAGAGGATGGAATACCTTGTGGAGAATCCGTAGGTTCTCTCGTCGGGTGGCGAGGCAGAACAGAAGAGGAGCGCAGTTGACCCTCGGTTCTGGAGGCGGAGATGACTGCAGACAGATGAAGAGGCTAGAAGAGGAGCTGAATCTTCACCCTTGGAAGTCTGTGGTCCTCCCAGGAGGAGCCCGTAGGGACCCAGACCGCTGGGACTTAGGTGGACCCCGAGGGGTCGCAGTATCGGTGCAAGGGCTGACTGGAGCTTCACCCTGGAAGTCTGTGGTCCCCCCAGGAGGAGCCCGTAGGGACCCAGACCGCTGGGACTTAGGCAGGCCCTTGGAGACGGAGTCCAGGAGGGGTCCAAGATCAGGTGCCAGAGAGTCGTCGCTTACCAGGCCGAAGTCACACACCGAGGGATCAACGCTTGCCAGTCCGAGGTCACACCAAACACACACCAGAGAAGTACCGAAGCCAATCCAAAGTCAGTAACCGGGAAGACCAAGCCAAAACAGGAACAGGGATCCAAGCTCAAGAACTCACCGAGGTGGGCAGACAAGACAACGCTGGAGGACGTTGCCAAGTCAGAGAATGAGCAGAGGAAGCTCCCTTAAATACTTCCTCTGCTCAGACTGATCCAGGACAGGTGAGGTTGTTAAAGGGATCAGGCCCCTTTAAATTAGTGAAGGGGGCACGGCCTCGCGTCTAAAGATGGCGGCGGCCATCTTTGATTTCCTCCGCAGAGGAAACGACTGCAGAACGGCGCGGGGGCAGAGCAGGGACGGCTCTCCCCCCGATGGTCAGGCCGGGGCACCGAGCACCCGGTCAGGGGTTTTCTCGGAGGCTGCCGCAGCGGGTCGCCACCGCGGCTGAGGTAGGGGACCGAGGTCATGGCCTGCCACGGCCGCGGGACACAACATAACTGATCTGAATTAAAGGGAGAAAGTCCTCTTCTTACCATCTTATTTCAGCTTTACTGGAGGCCCATACATGGAATTTATCACCAGCATTCAAATCATCCTTTATTAGTGATGGTGATTTTTTTTTTCTGTGCTTGAGTCATCTTAGCCAGAGAGGGAAATATTAAGTGAGATATGGACCCTAAAGTGACTGAATGTGTTAGAAACTGATTGTGGGAGGTGACAAAGAGTAGTTTTATATGGAGTTCATGCCGAGGACAGTGATGCGCTACCAGGGATCGGTCCTCGGTCTAATTTTCTTCAACATTTTTATCAGTGATGTTGTGGAATGGACACTGGAAAAGGTTTTCTTTTTTGCAAATGATACCAAACTCTACAACAAGGTGGATGCTCTGAAAGGTGTGGAAAACATGAGGAGGGACCTAGGTAAGTCTGAGGAATGGTCTAGAGTTTGGCAACTAAAATTTAATGCTAAAAAAATGCATGATTATGCAAAACCCATGGGAGTAGAAAGTATAGGCGGTGAAGGTCTTCCATGCATAAAGCACGAGCAGGATCGGAGGGTGATCATATCTGATGATTGTAAGGTGGCCAAACAGGTAAACAAGGCAATAGCAAAAGCCAGAAGGATGTTTGGAGAGGAATAACCAGCAAATAAATGGAGGTGATAATGCAATTGCTTAAGTCTCCGGTGAGATCTCATTTGGACTGGAGCACTGTGTAGACCATACCTTCAAAAGGATATAAACCAAATGGAATCGGTCTAGAGGACAGCTACTACACCGGTCAACGATCTTCAACATATGCCAGAGACATTGAAATGCCTCCAAGGAATAAATGCACAGGAGGAGGGCTTCTTTCAACAAACTGGAAGTGAGGGGTCATGGGATGATGGTGAAAGGGGTAGATTCAAGACGAATCTAAGAAAATATTTCTTTACAGAAAGAGTGGTGGACGCATGGAACAGCCCCATTATGGAGGTGCTGGAATGAGGGCCATATCAGAATTCATGGGACAAGCACAGAGGATCACTGAAGGAGAGGAAGGGATTATAAAGCTGAGCAGGAGATGAGGATGGGTAGACTGGATGAGCCCTATCGTCTTTTTATCTGCTGTCATGTTCTATACTTCCATGTTTAACTCTTTGTCCAGGGGATCACAATTGTTAAAGAGATTTAGCCGGGCAATTAAGTAGTGATCTAGCAAGATTCTCCTAGGTGAATGCTATCCCTTCATAGTGGCAAAAAGTGCCCATGGGCTTTCACAAGACAGATACTTTTAGCCAGACTAAAAAGAGAGATTCCAGGGGACATTGAAGGGGTGTGTTTAAGCCAGGAACAATGTGCATTCAGTTGCATTTTCAAATATATGCACAGTGTTTTGGTCCTGATCTGCTGTCTGCCGATAGGACTGGTGGGAGCACAGGGCAGACTAGTAGCCACAGTTTTGGGGATGGCAGAAGCAAGGCAGTTGCAGGACCATGGTGATTGCTCCTCCTTGTTCATCCCCCCTGTGCAGGCCCAGAAGAGGAAGTTGTGTCATATGGGTCTAAATGGGGAGGGGGGGGGGAAGGAGGAGGAGGCATAATCACAATGGCCAGAACGAGCAGGAGCAGCATCAGCCCACACAGCCAGAAGGAGCTGGAATAGGAGCAGCATCACCTACCTACATGGTCAGAAAAAGGAAGAGGAATCCGAAAATACATGTGAGTTGAAGGAAGAGGCTGCTGATGTTTGTGCGTTCCAGAGGCTGAGAAAAGTGTTTGGGTGTGGGTGAGTATGAGTGAGAGAGTGTATGTGTGTGAGTATGTGTCTAAGAGAGAATAAGCAGGTGCATGAGAGAATGTGTCTGAGCGAGTGTGTATGTGAAAATGAACATATATGTTGTGTGTGTATGTGCGTGTGTGTGTGTATAAGAGAGAAGAAAATTTGTGTGCACTCCCCACCCCCACTAATCAAGTATGGAGAGCAAAGGATATGTTTTTATTCTTATTTTATTTATTGGGTGTTATTTGATGGGCATTCTGTTTTAAAATATTTTATGGGTGTTTGGGAAAATTTGAAAAATTATATATAAATTTAATTATTGGATAATATTCTATTCATCAGCTGTTTTAAATATTTATTCTTTTTGTTAGTATGATTTTACTATTATGATTGATGTTTTATATTTCTTGATTTTATTGTTTGATGTTTTTTGTTTTATGAGGAACAGTGATGTTTCTGTTGTACCGTTTTTGCACTACATACCGAGTCTGGCTTGTTGCGGTTTTCAGTTCAGTTTTGGCTGCATGTTTCTATTTAAAGTATCTTTATTCTGTATTTGATGAAGGTCTGTCTATGTATTCGGCTGGTGTGTATTTTTTGTATAGGGATCTAGCAGCTTGGCTTGTTCTGTTTTCCTAATAGGAGATATATTGGTGTTGTAGGGCCTGGTGCAGTGTTGCCTTTTCAAATATAGCGCTGTTACTGTTCGACTGCTGGCTGTTAGTGCTATATTGGTATAGTTTACACTATTGTAGTTGTAATTCAGTTTATTCATGGTTTCTGAGAGCTAAGTTCACACCCAACATGCATTGCAATACTATATGGGTTCCAATTTCCGAGTGTCTTTTTTGCAGGGTTTTCTGGTTGACACTGCAGCAGGTCTTATAAATATAACATACAGGTTATTGTAAGGGATATTTTTACCTCAGAAGACTGTACTTTGAATGTCTTTATTCATGTAAAATCTGTTATAAATGCATAATTTTTAATTGCTTGTGGAGAAGGCCAGGAGAAAGGAGAGAGAGAGAGAGAGAGAGGATGGGGGCAAAAGGCTGAAAGTTTTACCTCCTGTTTCACTGACCCTGACTGAAAAAAAAACAATAAAAATTAAGCATTAAAAAAAAAAAAAAACCCAGAACAAGGAGGGGCAACACAGTACAAGTACAAGGCAACAAAAATGCTAGCGCTGGCCCTGTCTACAAAGATGTAAAGAAGATAAACTCCAGGTCTGGAGAATGAAGACCCTCCTAGAGTAAACTGAGATGGCAATTAAGGAAAAAGCTAATTTTACTTTTGATTCTGAAAATGCATTCTTGTCCCTTCTCTTAGAGGACCAGTAATCAACTCTTCCCTGTCAAGCCAACTTTCAGCAGATACTATTAGGCGCTGGATAAAATAGATTTCCCAAACACAAGGGCTCCGTTTCTGTACCTTCGGGATACTATTGACAGCTTGCAAGGAGCTGCTTCAAATAATCAGGCAGACTGACAGGTCTACAAGCTCTCCAAGTTAACAAGTTCAGGGCTTGATGATTAACTAGATTCACAAAGTTGATGAAAAAATAAGAATATAAATAAATATTCCTGGAAATTTTCTACCCCCTGTAGTTATGAACTTTGAATAATTGGAGGGAATTATGCTGAGTACTAATCAAAAGTTGTTTTTTTTTTTTAATTTGCTAATTACCTCCCTGTTTCATCAGTGTCAGACTCTAATCATCCTGAGACATCGTAATTGACCCTTGAGAGGTGTTTATCTGATGTGGAAAGTTTGAGATAGGGTCAGGCAGTCACAAAGAAGAAAAATACAATTTACAGAAGTTAATGCCCAACATTTCCTGTCCCTTTTTGCAATAAAAGGTAGAATAGACATAAAAAAAAAAATATTCAGCAACATGACCAAGTCTTTGAATGGATCTGAATTAGTAAGATCTCCTCCGTTTTCTGTCATTTATTTTACCTACTGAAAATTCCGGTAATATCCATCATTCTCTCTCTGCCTCTTCCTGGAATGGACGTAGGCAACTCCGGTCCTCGAGTGCCACAAACGGGTCTGCTTTTCATGATAGCCACAATGAATATGCATGAGATATATTTACATACAATGGAGGCAGTGCGTGCAAATATGTCTCACGCAGGTCTGAAAACCAGACCTGGCTGCGGCCCTTAAGGACCGGAGTGTGAGAATCCTGACATACATTGTGCTGATGGTGGCTTCGATAACTTAAACATATTGCATATTCCTTGTGATGTTGGGTGATGCTATACTTCTAGTGATGTTTATATCTGCTCCACTGCAATTGCATGATGTTAGTGGTACTGTCCTCTCAGAAGAGATCGCACACGGTTGTCCGGTACTTACTTAGACACACTATACTGAATTCCTCACGCTGCCCTCCAAGAAATCTGTCAACGGTCAGAGCTATCTATGTCACATAACATATCCTCAGTCATTAAATCTTCATTTTTCAAGGTTCACCTATTGAAATGGTTAAAGTCTCTCTTATACCCAAACGATTTCCGCCTAGTCTTACAGGCCTTAATTCTCACAAGTTTAGACTACAGTAACTCACTATATCTGGAGCTTTCAGATAACGCCATACATCTGTTGCAAATAGTTCAAAATCCAGCAGCACACAGCCTAGTTAGAGTCGCAAAGGACATATAACACATACTCTTTGTTCCCGACACTGGCCTCCTGTCCCTTTCTGTATACAGTACAAAGTTCTTACTATAATTCATAACTTACTATATAACAAATCTTCAATCTGGTTATGTTCCAGCCTCCGCATTTATCAGCCTGGTAATGGAATTTGAACATGCTTGGGTCTGACACAGAAGGCAGTGATAGGGGAAGGGTTGATAAGCTGAACACAAGACATAGGGTGGTCATCAGGAAGCTGGTGTTGGTTTTAAGCACAGGAATGTATGTGCTCATGTACCCATAGTGGTAGAGAAGCAGAGAGGAAGATGACTGGGCAGACTGAGAGGTCCAGTTGGTTCTCATTGGCCAACATCCATGTCATGTACTCTATCTCTCAGTCTATCTCATCCACAGTACTACCTTGCTGGGAAACCTGCTTAGGAACCTCCCAATACCAACGGGGTGAGAAGGGCTCCCTCTGCCGAGGTCCCTGAGACTGCAACTACCAGTCTGCCTCACTACTGCCACCTCTGGTGGTACTCTTCCAAGCTGTCTAATAAAGAACTAACTGTGTTTGTGCGTTCTGAGTCTAGCCTAGTACTGTGGCTCCTCACGGGGCTCCTCCCCATGGGCGTGGTAATCTGCCCCAGTACCCAAGGATCCACCCAAACACCGCTCATTCATAACAGGTGCATGGAGGAGATTTCAGGGATGGGGAGAGGAGGAGGAGAGGGTGAGAGGACCAGGGATGGGGAGAGGAAGGGAGGAGGAACGGCCTGCTGCCTCTTCAGATTTTTGCTGCCCTAGGCCACAGGCCTGGTATGCACACATCGCATACACTATACTGTGCCAAACCAAACCAATTGGAAAACATCATATCCATCCTTTCAGCTGGTAAATATACAGAAGTATACAATGCATTAGTCAATGAGCCAGGAAATGGGTAATGTGAAATCATTACCCATTTCTACTACTATAAGTTAGTGTTTACCTAACAAAATGGGAATAGTTAACCTTTATACTGCATTGATCTATATACCTACATCCATTCTAAACATATATATATATATATATATATATATATATATACCATAAATGATAACATCACTCTTCTTAATATATGTTAAGGGAGTGTTCTGCCTTCCTGCATCTTGTCCTTTATACAAGATTCAGGGTTATCCAAATTGCACAAAATGTAATTTTACTATAATATAACACTGGGAGTCTGGAAATGTAATTTGGATTGTGAAAGAGCTCATAACTTTATTCTAATCTTATTACATTGAATAGAAGCTAAGCAAAAGCACTAACCCTTCAACTGTTTCTTTCTACAGCAACAATCAGGATTACTCATTCATGAGCAGGAAATACTGCAGAGTCCTTTGAATGCATAACAGCAACTTTCTTGTAGGCCTTGCATTTAACGAGAGCCGTGGGATAGCTGGACTTTCTGGGGGGATCTTCGCGCCATGAGAAAGCCTTTGAATCCCTAGAGATTGTTTTCAGAGACCAAGCTACAAAGCAGGTTTGGTACAAACCGCAGAGACAGAGTCTGGAGTCTGCCCATGCTTGGTAGTAATTCAGTGGCAGATGCAATTTAAAGCCACTTGAAAAAATTGGCAAATTATATAAATGGGCATAGAAGCAGGCTCTGAATACAAGAAAGTTCCTTGGATTTCTAATTCTTTGTGCCAAGCCCCTGCATTGCTATAGCAATAAGGTTTATGGGGGCAATTTTCAGTAGCCTGCAGTGTTGCAAAGTATGCAGGCTCTTTTGTACCTGTGGGCCTAAAAGACCAATACACCTCCTATTAGGAAAACAGAGTAAGTCAAGCTACTATGAAACACTAGACAGAAACTACACAGTAGCAGAATCCATCACCTCGGTCACACATGCAGAACACGGGCAGATTCTCATCAAATACAGGATAAAGAGACCAGAAAGCAGGAGTGGACAACGCCAGTCCTCAAGAGCCATAAACAGGCCAGATCTTCAGGGTATCCATAATGAATATGCATGAAATAGATTTGCATACCATGGAGGCACACACTCACGCTCACACTTGCTCCCTTTCTCTCCCTATCTCTCTTATACTTATAAATACTCTCATTCACACACACACACAGAGTCACACTATCATTCATACATACTTTCCCTTATATATACACACTCCCTCTATCTCACACACATGCTCTCTTTCTCTCTCTCTCTCTCTCTCACACACACACACACACAGAGTCACTCTATCATTCATACATACTTTCCCTTATACATACACACTCCCTCTATCTCACACACATGCTCTCTTTCTCTCTCTCTCACACACACACAGTCACTCTATCATTCATACATACTTTCCCTTATACATACACACTCCCTCTATCTCACACACATGCTCTCTTTCTCTCTCTCTCTCTCTCTCTCACACACACACACACACACACAGAGTCACTCTATCATTCATACATACTTTCCCTTATACATACACACTCCCTCTATCTCACACACATGCTCTCTTTCTCTCTCTCTCACACACACACAGTCACTCTATCATTCATACATACTTTCCCTTATACATACACACTCCCTCTATCTCACACAGATGCTCTCTTTCTCTCTCTCTCTCTCTCACACACACACAGTCACTCTATCATTCATACATACTTTCCCTTATACATACACACTCCCTCTATCTCACACACATGCTCTCTTTCTCTCTCACACACACACACATACTATTCATGCCAAAACCTCCCTCTCTCTCTTTTCTTTCTTCAGTCACTGGCAGGATGGGCTCCATCAGTGGCCCCAGGGCCTCTCTCTTGCCTTTCGTTCTTTGGCATGGCAGCCCCCCTGGCCTTCTACCTCTTCAACCACTGGTAGGATGGACTCTGCCTGGGCGTCTCTCTCGTCTTCCTTTCTACAGCTGTGGAGACCCCTCTGGGCCTTTCTTTCTCTGTACAACTGCCCCCAGGATGTGCCTCTCCATGCAATTGCATGGTTTATACACCCCATAGCAGCCGGCCTCATTGTCGAGTTGCAAACACTCCCTATTTAGAGCTGAGGCTCCCTCTTTTTTTGGCCAAGAGTGTAATTTTATAACTGTGTGGGTAGAGCTACAGTTCATGTATAACTTGGGCATGCAGACTTTAGCTAGAATTTTCAAAGCAAACGCATGCTCATAAGTTTGCTTTAAAAATGCTTGTGTAATTGGCCTGGTACACCCACAAATTAACTCACACAAAGTTACACCTCCTCTTCAGAGGGAGTAACTTGTACAGGCTAAATTACAAGCATACTTTGCAAAATCAAAAAGTATGTACTTTTTGATTTTCTCAAATGAACAAGTCATTGTAAATCACAAAATGTTTTGTATGGTACCCCGTCATACTTCAGGTTAACATACTATGTTAAAGTTCCTATCATTTTTCTTCTTGCTCCTAGTTAGACGCCTCCCTGTTTTATTGTAACTGTAACTATTTTATGTTTTTTAGCACCTATTATTTATTTATTTCGTTCACTGTTTCCATTTATCACCCCACTGTTTATTGTAAACCGGCATGATGTGATACCCTCACGAATGCCGATATAGAAAAAACTAAAATAAATAAAATAAATAAAATGTACTTAAGTTTCAGTTCCACCCTCCAGAATGCCTTTCTGCAGGTCATGTAACAGCGTGCATGTAATCAGATTCCGCATGTATTTTTACACACACTAAGCCCCAGCTGATTTTCAAACAGCCCTTTAAACATACATATAGAACTGGGTTTTATGCACGCAAATGGCTTTGAAAATCAGGCCCAAAATGTATATCGCTTTAATGTATTTTGATGGCAGGTCAAGCAGCTCTTGCCTTCACCCAATCTTCTTTTTAAGAACTTCCAAATGTTGGCAAGTATTTCTCCGATAAGTGGCCAATATAAATAACTCTACTAACCCGGTGCAGTAGCAAAACTAGTTAGTCGATCAGGGAGCCTGAGAAAGAGGTTTGACTTGTTCATCAGTGCAGACTTCTAGCAAAACAATTTCTTGTTTGTCTTATTCATCTTATGTTTATCTTTTTGCATGCACAGATGTGTAAAACTGGTAATGCGCTTTTGAATATGACAGATGATCGGATTATGGAATGAAAGGCTGCATGCAGCTGAATGTACTGAAATAGATCTAGAATTCTAGGAAGGCCTTTCTGAAAGCGCTGATACCGACTGGTCAATATGGTCGTGCATCAACCGCCTGCAGACGCAAACTAACAGATCACAGACTAATGTGCTCAAATAGGCCTCCTGTAATCATACATGCAGGTGCTTGCGGAGAATGGAGCCTCTTCTCATTTACGGGAAGGCCCGTATAAAGGAGGGACCCTGCTACAGCTACGGAAAGAGCCATCCAAGCTTGGGCACGGCACTGGAAAAACATCAAGTTGTGACAAGGACACGAGAGGAGAAAGAACGTTGCACAGAAAAGGAATGTTAATGCACGTACACACACACACGTGCAGCTATTCTTCGCTCATGTGGGAGGAGCTTTCAGAAATAGCTCTTGCCCCGTTCGTTTTCCATGCAATAAGATGGACATTAGCACGGCTCATCACCCTTCCTTGCCCTTACCACCATCCTCTGCACTAAGGAGATCTCCCAGTTGTCAGCTCTGCAAGCTTATCTGCCCACACCACTCTGTTTCTGATCACTCTTCTTGCCCATTAAAGAGTGAGAGCAGGGCTGGAAGCATCCGGGATTGCCTCCAAGCTCACGTTACAGCTTGAGAAAGCTGAGGCCTAGGCATGCCCGGAGCAGGTCTGGTGAGAGCAGTGAAGCATCCCCCGGATTACCATTTTACCATTTCATTTTTCAATCTGGTTATCCCGTCCCTCCAGGAGGCAGTATGTTAAAGGTAAATGCACGGAGCTTGCTCAAAGACCTGTCTGGGATGTGAGTTCTGTTGTTTATCATCCATCGACAGGAAACAGAGGTTCCCTGCTTCAATTTCGTGAAGATGTCATCTGGAAAAGAGAGAAGGATTCCGAGCACATAGAACGTGCATCAAAAACGATGAAATCCACTCTTCACTGGACTTTTACATCCATATTAGAAACATTCATCACTAGAGGCTTGCAGGGATTTTCCACTTATTTTTTTATGATTTTTTATTTAGTCGGACATGGCTGGAGCCCTCTGAAGAGGGCTCTTCTTTAATAACATGCTCATTATGAATGAAGGCTACCTGGGGAGTTTTTAAATCTGGCCCTTCACTATTGCTCCAGTTAACATCTTAAAAGCAAGCTGGTCTTAATATCGACAGCTTACACACATTGCCAAAAGATAGCAATGCCATGGGGTCAGTAACGTCCCATGGTTTCTAATGCAAGAAAGGACAAACGTTTCTGGTATTGGCCCCCCCCCCCCCCCCCCCCCCCCCCCCCGTGAACTGCCTTTCACTCACCAAGGCACAGCAGCCGGTGCCGGTTCTGTGCTGTTTTGTATGGGTAAGATGTAAGTTCCAAGGGGAAACTTAAAAGGAGAGAATTTGTGACAGGCATGGCCAGGGAGGAATGTGCCACAGTACCATTGTCTGCTGGCTAGAATTCACTTCAACAGGGTAGAGGCTCATTCTCTGAACAAAGGAAAGAAACCACAAGAAGCAGAACAAACATAATTAGGATGGAGACCTGAACTTTAAGGCTACATGGGTGAAAATATTAAGAAAAAATACTAAATAAGTGATTTGGGGTCCTTAATAGAGAGAACTGAAGACATTCATGGGAGCAACCTGAGACCACGGTAAAAGGTTTCAACTTTCCAATGGAAAAGACTGGATAGATGTTCCCAGCACAGTATGTGAAGACCCCAGAGGAAGAGGCAAGATACCTGAAGTCCAGTAGAAGGGACTGGCGATACCAATAGATTTCCCAGGAGAAAGTATTTTTTTCTTATCTCGTGCCAGTAAAGTGACACACTAGGTAATTTCACATAAGTCTTCCCCATGGATAGCTCAAGTCATGTTACCTATTTAACTGCTTTGATGTCCAATGATATTGCTGCTGGAGATATGGACCCTTGAGTCAAGGTGGAGTTGGCGCAACCATCGGCAGGCGGAGTCAGATGGGGCAGAGGCTCAACTGGAGCTTTGCTTTTACCAGCCCTCGTTCCCCTCAGGTTGAGCCTTTGAGCCTTTAGGTGCCAGGTGAGGGCCTCTGCTGATGGTCGGAAGATCCGTTGAGCTTGCTGAATGATTCCGGAAACAGACAAGGGTCACTGGCAGGCGGCATACAGGGAAGTCCAGGATTCAGACAGTGGTCAAAGGTGGGCAGCATTCAAGGAAATCCAGAGGTCAGGCCAAGGTCAATATTGGGAATCTGTCTGAAGGGAAGGCAAGGAAGGTAAGGAACAACACAGAAGGCAAGGCACACTGAAGAGCAAAGGAACTGGACTGACCACAGGGAGAAGAATGAGACGAGGACCAGAAGAATTGAAGAGCGAAGACGCTGGAACTGAAAACAAGGGCTCAGGACAGGACCGCCGAGGCAACTCATGCTACTAGGCAGTAGTGAGAGAGATGTCTGCCACTGGCCCTTTAAAGCTGGAGAAGTCAGCGCATGCGCACCCTAGGATCAACAGGGACCAGCGGCATCGGAGGTTTCCTGCCGCGATGGTCTTCAGTGGCATCCTGCTGCAGCATCCCGCCATGATCGAAAGACATGCAAGCCGGCAGCGTCCCGAAGAGGGGGAAGGCCCAGTCCAGGGGTAAGTGCGGCAGGCCACAGGAGGAGCCCACGGACTACCAAATGCAACATTTGCAAATATGACGATTTCACAGAATATGGAACCCGTATTAGAGTTTGTGTGACATTTCTAGTACTTGCAAATATCACAATTCAAATTCAGGTCATGTTACCCTGTCACAAGTTACAGATTGTGATATTCTTCAATTAATTATTCAGGAGAACAAGGCTGATTATAGCACAGAGGATTTCTAAGCTGTTCAAAGGAAGAAAGCGTTGTCCAGCAAAAACACTAGGGTGCACTACCAATAAGTCCATAACAAGCAGTCCAACACCCCAATTCTTACATTTTGCATTTTTGGGCAAAAGTCCTGCAGCACTTTCTTCAAACATTTTTTGGCTTTCACAATTATTTTTTTTTGTAGAAATGTTTTCTGTTTCAGAAGTTGTAGAAAATAAATTCTTTAGGCAGAAGATATGTTATTTCAAGATTATGCAAGCAGACTAACTCGCGGGCTTCTTGCCTTTCCTGATGTGCTTTAAGCTGAAAGGTAAGCCTGGCCCTCAATTCACCCCACTGGCGTCTTTGGCTTCCAGGTATTCCGGAACATCTACTGTCATCAGAGGGGAATATCCAGCAGCTGCTCGGTCTGTTTTCAAACTCTCCAAAAGTTTTATGCAAAAGATGTGGGTAAAGATATTCCAAGCATGAGGGAGGAAAATTCCTCTCCACCTCTCTGCCAGCGACCTAGACATCCAGCTTTTATTCACCTCCCTGAACAGATTTACTCCAGCTGAGAGCAGGAACAAGTCCAGCTGGCCGCCCTATTGCCAGCTTAGTTCTCTTTATTATCTCCTGTAATGGGAGGAAAAATGCATTCTTTGTTTTCTTTTCCCACTCGTGGGAGAGAGTGGGAGACACAGCAGCTCCTTTTACCCTGTCCTCTTCCATTGCAATGGTGTCAGGAAAAGAGTTTCTGAGCATGCACGAACGAGGCGGTGCGCTGGCAGAAGTGTGGGCAGGTGTTTTGGGCTTCTTGTCCTCTTCGACCATGCTGACATCAGGGCCCGAACATGTAGAGTGCAGCTTTCCTGCCTTTTGTGTAAGGAGCCGGTGTTACCAGACAGAATTTGCATATCTGAAAAAAAAAAAAACAACCACATGCACAGTTTGGTCCTGGAAAGCGTCATTATGCACTCATTATTCCCCACACGCCTCTATTTAGCCTCCTGCGAGGTCTATGATACAAATATTTATATTATTTTCTGGCCTAACCGGGAGGTTATGTGGCTCGGCATCATCTTCCCTCTCCAGATGGGTGAATCAACCCCAAACTTTGTGCTGAGAGTTAAGAACTGAGAAACAAAGGCAACCAAATTAAGTGGACAATGCAATCAAATCCCGCTTGCATGCGTGCATGTCATTTCGTGAGGGCCTGGGAATGGCTTTTTAGTTTTATTTTCTTGTGCTGTTGAAAGGCGAGGACCTTTTTTTTTTTTCAAAGCAGTTTGCAAGGGTAAATTGGCTCATCTGAACATTGCCCGCCTTCGGGGTGGCTTGTAGCACCTAACGTTCGGCCGCATCTAGAGGCAAAGTTCCCCCGGGATCAAGCAAAATTCTTCCAGGGGGGAAAACCCCCCCCCCAAAAAAGGAAGAACAAGCGAGCACATGTCCTTTGTGCCCTCTCCCCTCCCCCCCCCTCCCAGGGAATTTTTCAAAGCGAAAGCCCTTGTGCGCTTTCCCTGTGAGAACTCCACAAGCATAAAGCGCCCCCGGGCTGTGCGGAAATGCGGGGCAAGTTTGAATATCGCCCCGCCCCCACCCCAAACTGGGGAAGCCCCTTTGGTTTAACCCGGGCCAAACTAGCCAAAAGGTAATGGGAGGAGAACCTTCTGAGGGATCTGGGCCGCTCGGGGTGGAGTTCGGTGCCTGCTTCTCCGAATCTGAAGTTTGTTCCGGTTGGGGGGGGGGCATCTAAATTTAGCCGCGCAGTTTTACAGCGCAGCTGTATTTAGCCCGCCACTGAAGAGGGCGTTCCCCCTGGGGGACGTGTTTGAGTCAGGAGGGGAAACGGAAATGAGGAGGTGTGCGTGATCGAATGTTCGAGTTACGCCACAGACCCGATATATATAACGCGGGCGACGGGAGTCCCAAGCTTTGGTCCTGCATCACAAGCGAGCCCTCGCCACCTCGAGACGATATAGTTTGCTGTAATGGATGAGAGAGATGCGAATCTTATACCGTACGGGTTTTTTGCAGCCCGGAAATAAAGATTTCAACGAAAGGAAAGGTTTGATTATGCTAAGAACAAAACACCCGCGCTCTGCCTCTGAAAGAGATAATGAAATAACGGCAAATGTATCTTAACATTGAAAAAACTGGGAGCCAGCCTTTGACCGTGCTCTAAGTGACCTCCTGCTACAGCGAGCCGCGCTATATATCAGGACTGCAGTCGGTTTCTCCCCTGGAACTCCAGACGCGCAAATAGCGGGGGCAAAGTATGCGGCTTAGAAAAGTACCTGGGGAGATTCCCACTGACGGTCGGGTGAAGGCACGCGGGTACCAAGGTGCCCGGGTTGCTTTAACGCCCCCGCAGCGTCATGGAAATGTACCCTCCCCTCCCCCCCCCCCCCTCGGTATCCAGCAGCAGAATCGAGTCTGAAGAAGATTCTGTGGGCTGAAGCCACAAAGTCAAAACCTGCAGCCTTGGCATTTTTGCCCGCTGTCTGCGTCGTGCGCCTGATGGCAAAGGAGCGCCCCGGTTGCCTTCTGAAAGAGACCCTCCCCTCCGTAATCTCCAGAAACGCTAACGCTTTCTTATCCAGGGCTGGCAGCTGCAAGCAACAATACAGTCTCCCATAAATAATACAGCAGCTGGCAGAGTGAAATGATGTGTGTATACAGAATGTATAAATTCATGTAGATTAAACATGTGCATTATTTATTCTGCAAATCTGTGACATCACATGATCTCCCCATCACACTCGCGAACAAGGATCCTCCAGCTCTCGGTGACAGTGACAGATGATGATACCATCCGCAGAAGACCGCATTAAGGGAGAGAGAGAAAAAGGGTCCCGTGCTACATTAATACACCAGCAGTTTACTTTTAAAGACTTGGGTTAGTCTCTGCATCTGTGGAGCAATCCTGCTCTGGACGGTGATCCATGTTACGCACCCACCACCCAATGCGGCGCAGCTGAAATCTTTGCAACTCTGTCACGGTCTGGCAGGCTGGAGTGAGGGAGCCCCTGCAGAAGTGGTAGTGGACCGCGGGGCAGGACTGGAGG